>NC_060959.1:6202762-6260262 GCF_910589235.1 Vespa crabro
AGAAAAAGAGAAAGTAAGATTATTTATGCATGTATGTGTTAGAGAGAAAGAGAGGGAGAGAGGGAGAGAGGGAGAGAGAGAGAGAGAAAGAGAGAGACGAAGAGTGTGTATGGGTCGGCACTGATATTTTAATACGACGGGGGAGCGTGATGCTCGGTCATCCATCTCGCGAGCTGTGCCCCTTTTGTTGAACGCGTGCATGCACGACTTTGCATACGCGGAAATCATGTTGAGCGCGCGCGCACGCACGAGGGAGAGCCGCCCCGAAAGGTCCGCCGACGTTCTGTAACAGGAAGGAAGACTGTTTGTTACCATTATCTCCTTTCTTCGCTTCTTTACCCCTTATTCAACCTACACCTCCTATTCCTCTCTATTCGACACCCCCAACATCATCCCCATCCACTTCTCACTTCATCTAGTTCTTATCGTCGAAACTATAAGATAACTAAGTTTTCAATGGATCTTTTAATTTCTTTTTAAAATAAATAATTATATATATATAAGTATAGATGGCTTATATATATTTAAAAATGTATAAAGAATATTGACACGTATATTATTAATTTTTTAATCGTTTAATAACCATGTGAAAAGTTCAAATAGAAATTTAAAAAAATTATGATCTATGATGATCGATGATGATCGAGTTGTAAAAGTTGTAAAAATTTTATTAATATTATTTTCTTTCGAATTATATGATATTCGGTCAGGCTCCCTCCCTTTCTTTCATTCTCTCTCTCTCTCTCTCTCTCTCTCTCTCTCTCTCTCTCTCTCTCTCTCTCTTTCTATAGTCGAAAGGGTCTCTTTTCTTTTGAAGTTTGGTTCCCACATAGTACGATACCGCGAAGAAGCCACCCCCGCGACTCGTTGGGTCTCCGCCGGTCGTACGGCAAGTAAAACGTCCGTGTGGTGGTCGCGCTCGCGCGTTCTCGAGCAACGCTTCGACGTTGTTTTTTGTGTCTGGCGGGCCCTTCGCTTGGCCCGAGTCCAGGGCCGCCACGATTTAGTGGCCCTAATTGCAGGGTTCAGCTATTTAATTACCGGGTTTGGGGCCCCGCCATCCCTAGCCTCTCTCTCTCTCTCTTTCTCTCTGTCTCTCCCTTTCTCCCTCTCTCTCTCTCTCTCTCTCTCTCTCTCTCTCTTTCTCTCTCGTTCTCTCGGCATCGCCAAAATGCGAGTACATTCGTATGGCCTGGCGCACGTAGGTACTCGTCCACTTTTCGACGTCCACCCACGAAACGAGACGTCCAATTCTCTCCGGACATTTCGATGCAACATCCGCCGCGGAATCCTTTCGTCTAATGTTCAAATTTGAAATTTTATGTACGCTTTTGTTCATTTATTTATTTATTATCTTGTTTTTATTCAATTATTTTATCATTTATTTTATTTATTTTCATCGATCGAACGATATTGGCATTATATTCCGATTGTTACTGCGTTAAATCAAAAATATTTCACTTAGCAAAAAATGTTAATTTCCGAACAAAACTTTTGTACGTACCTAAGGTCATTTACAGATAGTTTTTTTTATTATTTCTTCATAAAATGAATTATTATTCCAAATGGAATAAAAAAACGAAGTGTGTTATTACGATAGATCGTGTAAATAAGTATATATGTGTATATGTGTGTATGCGTGTGTGAATGTGAGAGAGAGAGAGAGAGAGAGAAAGAAAGAATATATCGAAGAACGAATAAAAATGTGAAAAACATTTTCTTCTAAATTATACGTTTCTCATAAAAATCAAGTACACACACACACACACACACATATATATATATATATATATATACATACACTTATATATAGGTGTAAGGAACGTCGCGATAAACGAGAATTTGTGGCATCGATTATCTTAGAGAGAAAAAAAAACAAGAAAAAAAAAAAGAGAGAAGGAAAAAAAAAAGGGAGAATGAATGCCGTCGAGAAGGTGGTCCCTTGTGTTGTCGTAAAATCGCACGCAAATACGGCAACCACGGGGTGCATTTTAATTTTAGCTCGGATCTTGTTACGGAGCGCGGCATTGCATCGTATTAAACGCGTACGCGGTGCTCGTTAGGAGACCGCCATTTTATTTCACACCCACGTAATATTTCATTCGGATAACTTTGCACGATATATACCTACCTTCTCTCTCTCTCTTTCTCTCTCTCTTTCTCTCTTTTTAAATTTTGCTCGCCATTTTGTTATAACTCTCAGATAATCAATCGAATAATTGACATCGATCATAGTCCTATCGTTAAATCCTTTTATTTCACAAAAATATTCATACAAGATATTATCGGTGTTACTTTATAAGGATCGAAGGTATACGCACTTCCGTCGATCGTCTACAATTTCCGCAATGCGAAGAGAAGAAAGATAAAGAGAGAAAGAAAGAAAATCGAGAAAGAGAGAAAAAGAGAGAGAGAGAGAGAGAGAGAGAGAGAGAGAGAGAGAGAGATAGTGAGGGGGCGTTCGTAGATCCACCTCCATCGAGGTGGAACCTATAAATCCACGTCAATGGAAACGAATCGAGGAAACGGCAACTCGACTCTGCCCGCCGCGGAATCTTTTAATCGTCGCTAATAACAGGCTGCACATCGGTTAAGAAACATAGACCGTTGGAAGCCGCATGAGGCTACCAAATGATTGATAAGTCCATAAAGTATACACTTTCCGTGCATGATCAACTTGATATTATCTACTCCTTGTTATTTTCGAGCTTGTTGTCACCGTCGTTGTCATTGTCATGGACATATTATTGTCACGAACGTTATTAAATACCTTAGAAAAGTATCCTATAAGGAGAAACCGTAAAAAATGAGAGCGCCTATCAAGATAGGGTGGATGGGGAGGAGGAGGCAAGACGGGGGTTTAAGGTCGTATGCGTGCAGGAGCTTTCTGGCCGCGGGTGACGCGGTGACGAGATGATGACCCACCTCCGACTTGGAATCATCGTGATTACCTCGCCCGCGTAACCCATAATGCGGGACGAAATCACCGCGGCAACTGCCACCGTTGTTGTGTTCAGGGCCCGTTGTCCTCCTCTTCTATCTTCTTCCTTCTTTAAATCTCTTTGCCATTCGGACGCCACCACCATCGCCACAATCACTAACACTAATACCACTAACACCAACACGCAGTAACGTCGGCAGAACAACCATCCAACTGTTCCCCGTTGATTCGTATTATTATGTCTGACAGAAAGCGATGGTCTTCATTTCTTTTTTTTTTACCAGACCACTGTCTTCGGATATCGCGTAAGGGTAGTTCTCTCTCTCTCTCTCTCTCTCTCTCTCTCTCTCTCTCTCTCTCTGTTTCTTTCTTTCTCTCTTTCCCTCCCTCGAAATCGCACAGCTTTTACGATTGTCGAGATCTTTTTTCTTTTATTTTCTTCTTCTTTTCTTTTTCTTTCTTTTCTTTTTTATTTCTTTTTTCTTTTCATTTCTTTCCTTTCCTTCCTTTCTTCCTTCCGTCCTTCCTTCCTTCCTTCCTTCCTTCCTTCCTTCCTTCCTCCTTCCTTCCTTCCTTCCTTCCTTCCTTCGTCCTTTTTGCAACGGACGAAACACGTCCGGCGGGTCTTTCGCATTATTTAAAGAATCCCAAGAGGAGAATTTATTTCGCGTGATTCAGAGCACGCCGTGCTCGTTATTTATAACTCGAGCATTTAAATGGTACTTTAGGTTCAACGACGTTCCCCATTCTCCCGCCATTTGCCGGATCTCTTCTCTCCACGACCTTCGTCGTATTCTCCCGGTGCTATTTCTTTTTTCTCTCTCTCTCTCTCTCTCTCTATCTCTTTATCTCTCTCCTTTTTTTTACTTCTTCTTTTTTAGTTTTTTCTTCTCTTTTCTTTTTCCGTTTATTTCTTCCCTTCCCTTCCCTTCCTTATCTCCCCGATCGTCCTGAACCGAAACGAATGTTTCCTCCTTCCGGATAGTAAAGGAATAAAATCCCTAGTCTCCCTACAAGTAACATAGCGGAATTTTCGACGACGGGTTCCATTCCAATAACCAAATGGAATATACTCTTTCGAATCTTGTAGGTAGGTACACCAGAATCGTTCCGTAGGATGCTCCAGTCGATTAGTTGGCGCAACGAACGAACCCTACACGCCCTTGAAAAGGCGCGCGCGACTTTTAATTGTAGACCGTGGTCAAAGTAGAAGGAGGCTATTATTCTTTCTCTCGTCGGTAACGTTGTCTGCTTCTCTCCACTCTTTTTCTCTCTTCCTTTCCCTTTTACCGATGCTTCTCGAGACATTTCGAAAGAGAAAGACAGACAGACAGAGAGAGAGAAAATAGAGAAAGAGAAAGAGAAAGAAAGAAAGAAAAGATAGAGAGAGAGAGAGAAAAGACAGAGAAAGAGAGAGAGAGAGAGAGAGAGAGAGAGAGAGAGAGAGAGAGAGAGTGAGTAGGATATAATAACAGAGCGCACGTCCGTCCATCCATGCTCGAAAGAAACGATCGTTCGTTTCTTCCTTCTTTCCTTCCTTCGTCCTTTCGTCTGGCAGCTTCATATACTTCCACTCTTGTAGAGGAAGAAAGCTCCATGGAATTCTGGTCAGACATGATTTTTCATCGTGCATCCCCATCTCCATCCCTGTCCTTTTCTCTATCTCTTTCTACCGTGTATTATCTGTATCTACCTATAACGAAAGTTGTTCGTCTTTTTTCTCCTTTTTTCTCCATGGCGCTCGACCATTTATCATCCCCTAACACGATCGACGTTTGCTCCGTTTTTGGAAAAACTCATTGGCGCCACCTGGCCGGATGTCGGTATACGCTAATCGACCTACCTAAGTGGAAAAGGTTAATTTCGAAAAGAGTACAAGATAGATAGATATATAGATAAAGTGTGTTCATCGATCAATTAACGTAACGTTAATAAGTCGATGGATATTATTCACGTCGTCGTTTAACTAGCACGCTTGTTATGAGAGAAAAGAGGAAAGAGAAAAAAAGAAAAAAAAAGGAATAGAACGAAAAGAAAAGAGCACGAATTTACGAGGTGTATTGTCGAGGAATCGGTCTGTCGATTTTATATCGGATCGATCGATTTTCAAAGAAAAAAAAAAAAAAAGGAAAAGGGAGGGGGAGAGAGATAAAATAAAAAAAAAAAGGAACAAGAAATAATATCTTAGGTATTAGAAAATAATCGTGTCGTTTTATTCGGCTCGTTTTCGAAAGAAACAGGGGGAAAAAAAAGCGAAAAAAAAAAGAAGTATAGTATCGTCGTCGGCGTTCGGTATCCTTGATGTCTCAGAGTTCTCTTTCTTTCTCTCTCTCTTTCTCTCTCTCTCTTTCTTTCTCATTTGGCTTACTTTAGTGCTCTTTTGCTGAAGGACGGAACTTTGTCGGCGCGTTCACCCACGACGGCGGGCGCCATCGGGACACAATCCTTTGAGTCCTTTTCTTAACATTCTTACCGCTCAATGGAGATCACACGCCGTTCCCACTGTATCGTATTACAGGACGATGAAGGAGAGAAGAGTTGCACAGGAAAGGGAGAAGAACGAACGAAGAAGCACTCTACGCAGTATTATACTCTTCCCCATTGCGAGGATAATACGAGTCCATTCATTGGCGATCAAGCGATTCACCCAAGACTCTTCTCTCTCTCTCTCTCTCTCTCTCTCTCTCTCGCTCTTTCTCCTTCTCTTTTTCTCTTCTTAAAACGACGATTTTTTTCCTCTCGTTTCTTTTTATTGCCGATCGTCAAACGATTCGAATGATTTATACGGAAGATATCGAATCTTAAAAGTAGAAGAAACGAGGAAGATGGATCAAATGGATCATATCGGTGGTCTTTCTCTCACATTCCTTTTTCTCTTCTCTCGTTCCTTCCTTTTTTTCTTTTTCTTTATCTCTTTTTCTTTTCTTTCTATCTTTTTCTTCCCACTTATCAACTTCGTATTACAAATCCTTTCGATACGAAATCCACCGAGACATTTATCCATATGTCTATTCGATGCTTTTCAATAATCAAATTTGATCGGATCGTATTGTCATTGTTCACGAGACAAAACTTGTCCGTTAAGTTTCTTCTATCTTTTGGCGGAATAAGACAGGATTTGGGAGTGGGGAGAGGGTCATTCTGTTACATTCTGTAGATTCATAAAAAGAAATGCAATATATATACATATATATATATATATATATATAAAATCTGAAAGAAGGTACTTGTTATGGTCAGCTACGGGCAATCGGACGGACTTTATCGGTGAAGCAAGCTAACGAGAAACCATTTTCATGCTAAAACCCATGAAATACCGTTTCGTAATGAACCGTGGAAGCTCCAACGAAATGGAAGCCGAGACGCGATCGTTAAAACCGAAGAACGAGCAACAGCTTTTCATTCGCGAGAGTAACGAGCCATGAGAGGAGACCAGAATAGAGGGGATGAGTGAAGATGAAAGAGTAGAAGGGGTACGAGAGGGTGAGGTGAGATCAGGAAGGGGAAATCGAGTTATGTGTGTGCACGTCGTCAACTACGATGTAAACTGTCATGGTATAAGAGCGTGCCGTTCTCTCTCAGTCAAACTAAAAATCTTTCATTAAAGTAAATACGACCGATGAATATTCAACGGCACACCAATAATACCTATTACATAGGACACGAGAGAAACGCAAACGCGCTTTCATTTCGAACAATTCGATGAGATTGAGATATATACTTCTGACAAGATACTTATTCAAAAAGTAAATCAAAAAATTCTCAATTCGTTAGAGCGTCGAAAAATTCTTTGGTATATTAAAAAAATATAATTATTCTATCTCAAACGATAACGTAAACGCTTTAACAGTTTTGCAGCTGCCTTATGAATATCTCGTGAGATGTGGAAATAGAAAGCAACAACGACCTCCGACAATCCCCGTTTAAATGTCACATTATAATAAAATGTTCTTACGTCAGGGGATACGCGAGGAGATCGAGGAAAGATAGAGATCGTAGGATATTCAATTATTAATCGTTCGTTTATGGGATTATATTATTTAATATCAATCGGACTAACTACCATATTTTATTTTTATTTCTCCCTTTCTCTCTCTCTCTCTCTCTCTCTCTTTTTCTCTCTCTTTCTCTCTTTTTCGTCAATATGTCGAGACGAGACAGAAATTCCTTAAAGAAGTAAAAAATCAATAGGACAAAACGAGTGAGAATAATATTGAAAGAAAGAGAAGAAAAAGAACAAAAAAAGAAAGAAAAAAGGGAGCAATATATATATATATATATATATATATATATATATATATATATATATATACTCGAAAGAAGAACGAAGAAGATTCGGAGGAAGCTCGAAGAAGATCGTATTGTTTTTTCGCCGATGGTTGCTGCCATCGCGTCACGTGACTTGAGCTCGCGGTCACGTGACCGCGGAGCGTTTTAATTGGTCGAAGCACCGAGAAAGGAGGTACGAGTAAGGTATTCCGGAGCAGCGGCAGTCTCGCCACGTGGTGCGTCGAGAAAATTGCATCGTAACACTGAATTTATGCCGTCTTATAAAAGAGAAAGAGAGAGAGAGAGAGAGAATGAGAGAGAAAAGTAAGTACACACCTTTCTAAATTATTACTTAAACGTGCAGTATCGTACGACGTTAATGACTTTAATTACCGGTACAGTGATAATCATGTCGCCTTTATGTGGTTGATCAACCGGTCAAGATTTATCGGCCGATAGGAGGAAAAAAGAAAGAAAGAATGAAAGAAAGAAAAAAAAAAAAAGGAACTCACGAATAAAAGAGTAAAGAATTGACAGAGTAGACCAATGATTACGTTACATTATCCGATCGATCAGATCTGAATTCAATAAGTGTCTGCCATAAAGTCACGCCGATGATCGAAACAGGTTATAAACTTTCAATGTAACAGAATTAGTTCAAAAAGTTATTAACGCCGTCAAATGAGTTCGTTGCCAACGGATAAGTTGCTAATTGAAATTCTCCCGCGAAAAGAGATTTTCATCAGTGAACGTGTGTCCCTTACGGATTATTATCCTTGTCTCCCACGCTAATGCACAATACGCGCGGAGACCTTTTGCGGCATTGTCGGGGAAAGAAAAGAAGGAAAAGAAGAAGAAGTAAAAGTAGAAATAGAAGTAGAAAAAGTACAAGAAGAAAAAAAAAGAAGAAGCAAAAGCAAAAGAAGAAGAAGAAGAAGAAGAAGAATAAGAAGCAGCAAAGTAAAGAATAAAAGAGAATAAAAAGGTTTAGGAGGAACAAGGACGGTAAGAAGAAAGGCAAGAAGACGATGAGTATCGGTGTTCGCGGGGTCGAGCCACGTGACCGGCAGCGCGTTTTAATTGGTCGAAAGTGCAGTCGGTGTAGCGATGGAGGGAGGACGAGAAGCCTTAGAGTTCTTCAAGTAGGAAGGGATAGAAAGAGAGAGAGAGAGAGAGAGAGAGAGAGAGAGAGAGAGAGGGAGAGAGAGAGAGAGAGAGAGAGGGAGAGAGAGAGAGACAGAGAGAGAAAGAGAGAGAGAGAGAGGAGTTCGTTAGGGTTGGCACGCGGATTAGACAATCGCGAGGTGGATACTTCGAAAAGAGGAGAAGAAGGAGAAGAAGGAGATGGAGGATGAGGAGGGGGTGCGAGGGCGGGCTTCCCCACCAGCCAACACCTTCGACGGTGGTAACGCGTTCCTCGATGTTCCTTCAGGACGACCCTGGCCACTCACGCACTCTCTTTCGCACGCACACAGAAGTACTCGGTCGTGCGTGTCGGACTGAACAGGAAAGAAAGAGAAAGATAAAAGGAGAAAGAGAGAGAAAAAGAGAGAAAGAGAGAGAGAGAGAGAAAGAGAGAGCTAAAGAAAGAGAGAGAAAGAGCGAAAGATCCGCCCTCCGTCCTCCTGTCGGCGGCTCCTCTTCTCTCTTGGCTTCGCGTGGGGGACGAAAAAGCTCAGTTATAATTGTTGGTCCTCGCAGACCGCACATATTCGCCGTACCTTCGCTAATTGTTACCTCCTACCTTCCGTGTACTTAATACTACCAAGTATTATTATCTCGTTTACTCGATCGACGATGAGAGTATAGATCAAGACGTAAATAGATCCAAACGGATAGTATCTAGATCGTATTAAGGATCGTGGACTTCGTTCGAAAAAGTTTATCATACGTATCTAACGGCTATGTGTCCGAAACAATGACGACGTACACGTGTAGACATTAATTATTATCGTTTTATCGAGGTGTCGTCTGACGTTGGTTTTGGATTTAAACAAAAGAAAAAAAAAAAAAAAGAACATTAAGAAAAGAAAACAGAAGAAAAAGGGAAAAAAAGAGAAAGCAAACTTAAATTAGAAAAAAAGAAAAGAAAAGAAAAAAAAAACAAACAAACATAAAGTGGCGCTGTTTTCGAAAGAAAAACATTCGTTCGTCGGGAACGATCGAATAAAAGGAACTATTACGAGATTACAAGTAGAAGTTCAAGTGCATTTCATTGGATTTGAAACATCCGATATGAATTGCGCTTACCAATATCCGCATCCGGCTCATCCGCAGAACGTTATGGCTATGGTGCCGACGACTTCCCAACAGAATCACGTTTCCTCGACTGATACGGAATATTTAGAGGTAATGCAAAGTAAGTCGAAGTTTTTACACTTCGATGTAATTATTATCTATTTGATAATTATTTGTTTTGTGGTAAAAGTTTTTTTTTTTATAAATGCATGCGAATTGCGATAGAAATTATTCACTCAGATAATTTCTTTTCTTTTTTTCCTTTTCGAAGATATTATGTCTAAAAAAAAAAAAAGAAAAAACCAAAGCGTTTCCTTAAAAAAAAAAAAAGAAATAAAAAAAACAATCTATCATTCAATAATAATAATAATAATAATAATAATAATAATAATAATAATAATAATAATAATAATAATAATAATAATAATAATAATAATAATAATAATAGTAATAATAATAATAAATAATAATAATAATAATAATAATAATAATAATAAATAATAATAATAATAAATAATAATAATAATAACAATAATAATAACAATAATGATAATAATTATACGAATGATTCCTCTTTCTTCTTTCGCGGGAAATTTCAAAGCCCATGATCTAAAGTTTACGGAAGGCAAGTTACTGCCCAATATTTGACAGATCTTTATCGAACAGATCGGCGCCCTTCGGCTTCGACGTCCTGGGCGGTTCGGGTACGTCCCTTCGTTAATTGTTCATCTCCCGACGTCTAAAGCGACCAATACGATGCCTTTACGTAGCAATGATTCTCCTAAACGCACTGCCAATTCGACCGGCTGTCGTGCGTAATCCGATTTATCCGATTTATCCGATTGTCAATCGGAATCTTCCAATTCGATTTGATAACAGTATCGGGAGCAACAGTGTCGGGGAAAAATATAGGGAAATTTTGAAGGGGTTCGAGGATATATCGTCGATTATTCGATAAATCAAATATAATATATAGTTATACAATTATTTTATTTCTCCGTTTGATAATTTTTTTTTTTTTTTTTTTTTTGACGTTGATAATTTTCCTCTTCTTCTATTTTTTTCTTTTTTCCTTTTTTTATCGTCAATTGCAGCTTCTTTTGTCGTTGATTTATTACAATATTCGAGTATTAGTCAGAAAAGAGAGTGATAATATGATAAGATAGTACATCAGCGAGTACATTAGTCGTTAAACGAGCCACGTCGTCGTATTGAAATGAAAAAAGGAAAAAAAAAATGAAAAAAGAAAAAGAAAAAAAGAGCAGACAAAGAGAAATCGATATACGTAGGAGGTTAAACAGCAAACAGTTATAAGTGCACCGACTAACCGAGATTCAATGACGTAGTTATTGCCTACGCATGTGCTTTAAATACGTAGGATATAAGTTACCTAAGTTTAAAAGGCAAGTTTAAAGTCTTACCTAGAGATAACGTTCAATAAAAATTTTGATATATTTTCGTATCGTTCATTATCAGAAAGACAGTTAGTTCTTTTCTTAGCAATCCAAAATTATAATAACGATTTGACATACTGTGAAAGATTGGAAAAATGTCAGTTTTGTGATCTCGAAGATATGCGAAGAAGAGAGAAAGAGAAAAAAAAAAAGAAAGAAAGAAAAAGAGAGAGAAAAAGAGAGAGATGAAATGAAAGCAGTAGCGGAAGAAAGAAAGAAAGAGAGAGAGAGAGAGAAAGAGAGAGAGAAAGATGTGGCTAGGGGATATTAATATAAGGGCTCGATACGTAATTATAGTGATTACCGTATTGCCAGGAGGCGGACGAGGGCGTCCCTCAGTTTGCACGTCATTTTGCAATCTCAACTTCCAAGGAACATGCGCGTGAATTTGTCAGGGGTCCTTCACTGGACTAATTGTTTCCACCTTTATCATTAATTTTTCACGCTTTCTTCTTAAATAATTCATTCTTGATATTCGATTTTTCCCCGAAAATCGTCGATATCATTTTTCGAAGTTTATCAAAAAAAAAAAAAAAAAAAAAAAAAAAGAAAAAAAGAAGAAAGAAAAACTAAGAGAGAGAGAGAGAGAGAGAGAGAGAGAGAGGGAGAGAGAGAGAAGTAATCCTTTAATAAAAGTAAACGTTCTCGGGAATTGTTTTTAAAACGACCAGAGTCATTAACTAAGACTCGTGAGGATTTATAAAGAGTTTTCGATTTGCGAGTGCGTGGACGTCAACGACGACGAGCTTGAAGGATCGTGACTATCTTTTGCATTAGAAACACTCCATAAATCTAAGAGGATAAGAGACGTCTCAGGGATATCGGTTGTACGGAGAGAAGAGTTGTATGGTTGTATTGGAGGGATACGACGAGGGTGGTGGTACGAGTAATATACACCAGGTTTTAAAGAGCAAACGAGAAACATGAGCAAAAACATGAACCACCATCCACAGATAGCGTTCGTTTCTCCTATGTACGAGCCATTAAATCTCAGTCTCAGAGCTTCCTTTCTTACTTTTTTCTCTTCCTTTTGCTTTTTTCTTTTTTTTTTTTTTGTTTTTTTTTTTTTTTTGTTTTTTCTTCTTTCTTCTGCAGATATTTTCTCGTTTAATCGTGAAACGTTAGCTTTTAATGGATATCTGCTTCGACAGGACAGTAAGATCGATTAGATATCTTCAACTGTATAAAAATAATATCTCGCGATATACTCTTAGAAATATCATTATCGCTTTCTCGAATTACATGCGAAATCCTTGTTAAACTTGTTGTATAATCCATATGCTTGATATGGCGTCTTTTAGTATTTAATGACTAGTATGAATAATTTTATACGGGGAAGGCCATTTTTTTTTCTTTCTTTATTTCTTTTTCTTTTTTTTCTTTTTTTTTTTTTTTTCAATTCCAAGAGGTGTACAATTAGCTGGCTCACAATTTAGGAATTGATCGATTAGAATAAGGAAAGGGGGAGGATAAAAAAACAAAAAAGAAAAAATAATAATAATAAAAGAACAAAAAAAGAAAAAAAGAAATACAAAAATAAAAAAAACAACGGAAGAAGATTATAGGATACCACCGTTATATCTTTTACAAGAGAAAACTTTTAAGTCTTCGAACATCGTCGATAATCACGGATGAGAGAGTAAGAGAGTAAGAGAAAGAGAGAGAAAGAGAAAGAGAGAGAAAAGAAAAATGAAAGAAGAAAAAAAAAGAGCATGAGAGAAGCTTTAAGGTCGCATCGAAAGTTGCGTGCCATAAATTAAACAGGTGTGCTCGGCTTTCTTCAAAGAATACCTGTATATGTGGTATACTTATATGCATTTGTGAAGTTTGCTTTCTCTCTCTCTTTCTCTCTCTCTCTCTCTCTCTCTCTCTCTCTCTCTCTCTTCCTCTTTCTTTCTTTCTATCTATTGTGGACAAACTGTATACAAGCGTTTGATTAATGAAACTTTGTGACAGAGCTGACACAATAATGTTTGTGGCGTGTTTTTAACAATCGTATGAATCGATGCACCGATTTAATGGATTTTACGGGCACGAAATATCACGTAATTCGTATTAACAAACCCAATGGTATCTTTTGTCTCTCTCTCTCTCTCTCTCCTTCTCTTTCTATCTTTCTTATTCAATTTATTTATTTATTTTTTCTTCTTCCTTTTTCTGACATTCGTTGACGCCACGTATTATTCGAAAGAAACGAAAGGAAGAAAAAGGAAAAGAAAAAAAGAAAAAAAAAGAAAAAGGAAAAAAAAAAAAATAAAAGGTACGAGAGAGATCGATGATCGATCGAAGTTAACGGATCGAGTAGTGATTAAGGGTTCTCAAGGTGGGTACTTACATGTATGCGTACACATTGTTAGGTATATCTACTTGGTAGGAACGCGAACAAGTTCACTGTTCATCTACAAGCTGCTGAAGGTGAATCTTCATTTTCGGATGGTCTTGGCTTCGGCTTTATACGACGATGCTTCTTCCCGAGGTAATTATTAGTCCATCAGCAACTCCCGATGGCCACATGGCTGTATAAAGAGGCTCTCTCTTTCTCTTTCTATCTCTCTCTCTCTCTCTCCCTCTCTCTCTCTCTCTCTCTCTCACTCTTTCTCTTTCTCTCTCTTTATCTTTCTCTCTATCTCTCTCTCTCTCTCTTCCTCTCTTTATCTCTTTCTTTCTTTCTCTCTCTTTTCCACTCAAGTCTCGACGCGGGCCATTTTCGCTCCACAAGACCGCCCTGTCATTAACCGCCCCCGTGAAGGGGTCCCCCGGTCCCATTTTCCCTTTCAACCCTGCACTCGAGTAACGATCGCCGATTCATCGGCTTTCGAACGTCCGATATCGAATCGATCGGAATCACGGAAGTCGTTGAATTCTTCTTTAATATATCTAAGCTTTTAATATAAGTAATTTTACCTTTAGAATACTTTCATTTATATAAGTACGATTAGATATATCTAATGCTAAAACCATAGTAAGATAAATATCTAACTATATAAATTTTCTCTCTCTCTCTCTCTCTATCATTTAATATCAACAACCATAAAAGACCAAGCGCTCTCTCTTTCTATCCACCGGTAATAATTTCCATGAAAAGTACACATGGCAATTAGTGCCAAACGCGGTTATTATCCTTTCAGATAGATTTAACCGTGTTTTTAACAACTAGTTTTTACAATCTTTTAGAGCTCTAACATTCGTCATTATTCTTACGTAAATATTCTTAACATTGTAATTTCAAGATGATCATCGGGAGAAAGGAGATCTTTTATTTTTTTCTTCCTTTCTTTCTCTTTCTTCCTTCTCCTCTATTTTTCACTCTTACCCCTCGAAGAATGAACATCATCCTTCTTCAACGTTCGCTTCGTTTTCCAGACACTCACACAAATATACATACGCATACATACATACATATATACATACATAGATATACAAGCATTCCCATGAGAATGGATTGCAAAAGCAGTGAAGGTTCATTGAATGCGATTTTCCGTGATATCGCGCAGCTAGGCGCGCGCTTTCGACGTTCGACAAAAGCCACCCTCGCGGATATTACGTAAGCGTTTGCTTCGCACGGTCCAACGAGCATCGGCTTTGGTAGTCGACGTTAAAAGGCGGCGCGCGTTCGATTCGTGCCTCTCGTTGTAAAACATCCCTTGTTCCGGGTTACTACCACAGATTGACACGATCGCACACCATCACACTTTTCCTATCGCCCTGTCCTACTTTAAGGGTGGATCGCACCTTTTGTGGTACGATAGCACGCGATCTACGCATCATCGCCTCCTTGAAACTACGTGCTCAGAAAGAGAAAGAGAAAGAGAGAGAAAAAGTAAAAAAAAGAGAGAGAGAGAGAGAGAGAGAGAGAGAGAGAAGAAAACCCGATCGCCCTCGTTCCGCGAAATAATTTTTTTTCTCTTTTCGAGATTGCCCTTTCTTCCTGTATTGTACCGTCGCGTGAGATTCGAACGGAAATCGGCTCATTCCGAGGTGCCGTGTTTTATCATCGAAAATTATGTTTTCGATTTCTCACGCATCGAGAATGGAAGGTGAGTAATAAGATGGGAGAGAAAGAGAGAGATAGAGATACGGGGAGAAGTAAGGAGAGAATAATTACGGAATCACGTTCACCTCTTCGAAATTTCTTTCGATCGTTAAAATGGTTTACTACGAGATATATATCGTCAATAATATATCGTCGCTCGTTTTATCATATCCTTTTTTTTTTTCTTATTCCTTTTTGCTCGATTGCGACTAGACGTGAACTAGGTAATACCTATTTTACTTACTTACTTACTTACTTATCACCAACTTACTATGGTCGAACATTAAGAAATTGATGACGATCGCCATTGGCGAGATATTAATGCGAAAATTGTCCGTAGAAATCTCGACCGCGACATATAGTCCTTGTGCTTACTCCTTACGTTATTGTGAGACGAAGAAGCACGAAGAGCGTGGTTATGAATGGACCGCGATTAGATGCTCGTCCCGCCGCAGTGGCGCCGCAGTCTTCTTCCATTATGGAAAATTAGGTCCTAATGCGAGCCTGACGCGTTCGTCCAAGTCGCGACCGGATCACTGGCGTAGACCCTTATCTTCTATTTATCCTCGCCTCTAATTCTAATTCGAATCGGATTAGCATGGTATGCCTTGCCTAATTTTTTTCTTCTTTTTTTTTCTTTCGTTTTTTTTTCGTTTCATTCCTTTACTCCACTTCAAAAAAAAAAAAAAAAAACAAGTATAATAATAATAATAATAATAATAATAATAATAATAATAATAATAATAATAAAAGAAATAAATAAATAAAATAGCAAGGTAAAAAGAAATCGTGGTCGTTCTTCGTACTCGTTCTTGATTTTTTCCCCTTTGAATTTTTTCTTCTTCTAATCTCTTTCCATTACCATTGCAAATCTAATGTTTCTAATTCTATCTATTTTCAATGAAACATAATGACTTTCTGATAATCGTTATAATCGATCAAATATACATACACGATCAATATTAAATATAAAAAAAAGTCAACGGAGAAGACGCCACTGACTCGAAGAATGATAATTGGTTCCTTCTTCGTCGTATATTTTACTGAGAGCGTTCCGCTTTATAAGACGTAGTCGATAAGCATTTGAAATTCAAACTCTGCGATTAAAATCGCATTAGGCGCGAGACGAGACGATATATACCGGTGATTCTCTCGGGCAAATTTTACGCGGATCGTTCGAGAAGACGGCGGCTGTACCAGCGGCGGCATTATGATATCCAAGATTCTAATAGTTTTCCATACCGAGCAGGATATTTCGTCATCATCATCATTATTATTATTATTATTATTATTATTATTATTATTATTATTATTATTATTATTATTATTATTATACCGTACAAAATGGTACATTAACTTTATATACAGGTTAAAATTCCATTAAAATATCAAAGGAAAAGTTTAACGTGTCGTACGTAAATATCTATCTACCTATCTACCTACTACTATTACTATTACTATTACTACTACTATTACTATTACTACTACTACTACTACTACTACTCAGGGCATTCCCATCGTCGAGAAATAATAACGGGACGTGGTTTGGTGCGTCGATATTTAAATAACAATGACAGGCATACCGTTACTATGGGTGAACGCCGATAGAAGGGCTCCGGGTCACGTAGAGTGGCTCGATCCGCGAAGTAAGGAACGATGACGAAGGAGAGGAGTCGATCGAACAAGCGGGACGAACGCAGTAGTGACTGAAACAGCGAATACGAGAAGGACAAGGAGAGAAAAAGGAGACAGAGAGAAATATATACAGATTTAGTAAGAGAACGAGCGAGTGAGGAAGCAAGCAAGTAAGCAAAGCAAGTCGAGTGTTCGTCGCGCGTGCCCCTTCCCTTTCCAAAGAAAACGAAGAACAACGACAACGACGACGACGACGACGACGACGACGGCAACGGCGGCGGCGGTGGCGACTCAGGCTGATGCGCGCGCATTTTGACGAATAAGTCGACTCTCGTTCGTGCAAGAGGGAAAAAGAAGAGTGGGATCGAATGAGAATGCGCAAGGGAGATGGAAAGAGGTTGGACGATGTTACCAAGTGGGGGGGATGGGGGTTCGATAAAGTTCACTGGTAGGGATATCGGGTAGAGTTGGGAATGGTAAGATAATGCTGTATAATAAGGCGGAGCTTGTACACGCACGTAGGCGTGGACCCAACAAGGTTCAGGTACCGCCCATTTGGCCGGGTTCTAGTTCCGTTGGAACGCCCACTGCGTCCTCGCCCGGGGCATCTCCAGAGCCGGCTCTCCAACCTACTCTATTACACCTCCTCCGTCTACGTGCACCATTCCCCCGGCCGTGATCGGGGAAAGCCGATCGGTTGGCCGGCAGTCTGTCACGGGGCGAAGAGCGGGAACCACGTTAACCGGTTCCTTCAACCAGCTCGAGTTAAGCTTTTTTTCCGACGGTACACGCAACACTCAGCTCCTTCAGCCCGTGCCGATTCACACACGGAGTCTTCGGGAGGTACCGTTCGTTCACGTTTTCGTACGGCTATCTTTTGCCGTCGTTGTTCCTTCGTTTTCGTCTTCGTCGTAGTTTTTGTCGTCGTCATCATCATCATCATCATCGTCCTCGTCGTTGTCGTCGTCGTCGGCCGTGATTTTCGTGTGCTGGTGTTTTGACGTTTCGCGAGAAAGAAAAAAAAAAAGAAAAAGAAAGGAAAAAAAATAACGAACGCGACGAAAGGACAACACGACGTTTTTTTTTTTTTTTGCTTTGCTAAAGAAAAAAAAAAGAGAAAAAGAGATAGATAGAGAGAATCAGAGAGAGAGAGAGAGACCGACAGAAAGAAAGAGTTAGATAGATAGATAGATAGGAGAGAGAGAGAAAGAGGGAGAGAGAGAGAGGGAGAGGGAGGGAGGGAGGAAAAAGACGCAACGCCCTGGTGAAAAATAACGAGTCGCTTGAACATTCGGTCCAAGTGTCGAAGGACCTAAACGACATGCTGACCGACATGACACCAGCCGCGGCTGGTCAACTTTATCCGCAGCTGCAATCCATCGCCAAGTCACCCGCTCATGGACATGTGGTGAGTCTCAGGCCGATCGGTTTTTTGTCTGTCTTTCTTTCTTTCTTTCCATCTTTCTCTTATTAATACAACATTCCTCACGTCTTTATTAAATAATTTATTAGATTAGGATTAAAAATTTATCCAGAGAACGTAGTTTACGTACTTTACAACTATTCCCTTTTGATTATTATTTGTAATTATTAAGTGACTCGTCCATCGTTTTCCTTCCCATTTTTTTTTCTTTTTCTTTTCCTTTTTTTCTTTTTATTCGTAAGTTTATCTAACATTAATGGATCATCGAAATGGGTACGATAGATTTCTAGAAAAAAGAAAAAAACAAAAAAAGTAGAGTTATCCCCGATATGCCTTCTACTTTAGATCGATAGATCGTTTTATCTTCTTTCGGATAGGGGATCTTAATCCTCTAGTTGGGCAGGTAGAAAAGAGAGATCGATTTTTAGGATCAATCATTGCTACCCGTCGCCTTTCGACGGTACCCTTACACGAAGTATCGATAAAAGATCTTGTCGGTGGGACAAATTAGTGGCCATTTTGAAAAGAGGTGTCGCACCATTTCTAACATCTACAAGATAACTTCCATCTTCGACTCTTTTCGTTCATCTTTTAAACGAGATCTCTAATCGATTAATCTTATAACATTTTAATATTCTTATCTTAGGATTACGATCTAAGTTCTCTTCATTCACGTCGAAACAAGATTTTTGACGTTTACACGATCGAAGTATTCATTCTACGTGTATACAATTAAAAATATAAATGAAATCAATTTCTTCCAATGTCATCTAATTAACTATTATACTTTTTCGTCAATGCCGATATCCGATTGTCGTCACGGAGGAGAACTTCTTTCTTTATTTTTCTTTTTCCAAAAAAAAAAAAAAAAAAAAAAAAAAAAAAGTTTCAGCAAAAGTAACATAGAAGATTAGGTCCATTATTATCGACTAGATTTTCAGATAAGTCCACGATCATCCCGGATTATCCGACCTGTTTTGACAGAAGCGGCAATTCTTAAAGACTTCTTTTCCATTTCCTTTTCTCTCTGTCTCTCTCTTCCTCCCTTTACTTATTCTCTCCTTCTTTTCTGGAAATGAATCGAATGACACACTGAATCCTTTTCCAACCTCGACGACACGTGTTCAAAGTTGTTCTCTACGTCTTAGCATGAACTCTTTATTTTATGACTCGGCAGGAAGAACGCGCACTCCCGTCGGAATGATTTACGAGTCGACCTAAAAAAGTAATTAAAATCCGTAGACACCGAAGTGAAAGGCGAGTATATTTATTAAGTAACCAGAAATCTGTTTTTTTCTTCTACTTCGTCCATCTCTCTCTCTCTCTCTCTCTCTCTCTCTCTCTCTCTCTCTTCCTCTCCTTTTCTCTCTCTTTCTTTCCCTCTCTCTCTCTCTCTCTCTCTTTCTCTCTAAGTTTCATATCGAGTTTGAAAATAAATCTCACGATGATAAAAAAAAAAAAAAAGAAAAAAAGAAAAACAGGAATAATTATTCGCCCTTAAATCAAGAAATTTAATTATAATCATTAACGTAAAGGATAATTACGTCGCTTAATCCACAAAAAAAAAAAAAGAAACAAGGAAAAAAAAGATATCTTCGAGATCTTAGATCATATCTAAGATCTAAAGATCTATCTAAAAATCGAAAATAGTAACAATATCCCCAACGATTTATAAAATTGTTTATATAGCCTTAAAGAAAAAGATTTGCCCTTCTATTTCCTTCCCTATCGAAGTATTCCTCCTAAATGTATCGAGTGTCCTTCGGGACAATGGTCCTTGCGTAAGGTTTTCAAAAATGAAACGGACAGAGGATCCTCCCTCCTTCCTACCTGTGCACCCTAGGAGCCAATTATTTGTCTGATCTCCATTGTGCCTCCTAGAGGATCCACTTGACAGGATGCGTGAGGAGGAAACACGATGCCGACTTCCTCTCGATCCAATCCAATGGGAAGATACGTGCGAAGATAGTACACACACACAGACATACACACTATCTCTTTTTCTCACTCACTCACTCTCTCTCTCTCTTTCACACGTCGTAAGAAGGATCTTACGTCCTTTCGAAATTTTTTTTATCGAATTTTTCATCGATCCTATTCGCACGTTATTGTTTCCCTTTACATTCGCTAGTCTCATTTTTTTTCTCCTTTTTCTTCTTCTTCTTCTTTTTTCTTTTTTGGAATTGAGCTGTCGATTCATTTATTTTCTTTTTCTTTTCCCTCTTTTCTTATTTTTCTTTTTTTTCTCTTTTTAATTCCTAACGAACCGTTTATTCGTAGCACACTCAAGAGAATCGACATGACCAATGGCTATTTCTCAAACTCAATCGATAATATGTCAATACTTAATACCTTCGTATATATATATATATATATATATATATATATATATATATATATATATATATATATATATACCCATCGATCGACGAGTTCTTATTCTACGAATGATTTTCACTAATTCACAAGGCAAAGTCGTGGCACCCTTCTCCTTTTATTTATTGACATAATATCTCTCCCTCTCCCTCTCCCTCTCTCTCTCTCTCTCTCTCTCTCTCTCTCTCTCTATCTATCTATCTATCTATCTATCTATCTATCTATCTATCTATATGTTATCGTAACGAAAGCTTTCCATACATATTCTACTTCCATATCCCTCTTTGTCCTTTCCTTATTTTATATCTGCATACGTATAAGAACTTCGATCATATCCAAGAAATTATTAACGATCTTATCTTCCATCAACTATCAATTATGATATAGAGTAAATCGACTTTACTTGAAAAGTTAAAAAGCATTCTTCTCTCTATCTCTTTCTCTATATATATATCTCTCTCCTACTGCTGCTCTATCAACACGTAAGGTATCTATCGAATGATACCTAATATTTAATACTTCGATAGGCCAGTTACACCTGTCAAACTCACGAAAGAACATTCGAGTGACATCGTTTTCCGGTTTTCCTTTTCAACATCGGTCCACTTCACTTTTACGATCGGTAATCCGATAATCCGATTCCTCGTTGGAATAGAAGGGCCAAAATGAAGGGGGAGAGGGGGAGGGGAGATTGACAAAGTAAAAAGTAGTAAAAGAGTCTTTTCTCAAGGGTCGCCACCGTTGACATTTTCAAGGACAACAATGGACTGCGAACTGGTGGTGACTATCGAACTGGGAGTTTGTCGCAAAAATCTTTAAATCCCTTTCAGGGTATCACACTGAACCAAGAGAAGAATAAAGAGACATATATATATATATATATATATATATATATATATATATATATATATAGAGAGAGAGAGAGAGAGAGAGAGAGAGAGAAGCAAGAAGGCCTTTTTATGCGAACCTTTAAGAGGCTTTACCTGGGAGCAGCACACCGGATGCCCCACGAAAATGCCATCCTAATTTGTCCTCTTTCTGAGGGAAAGGAGAAGAACTAGACGGTTATCCTAGAAGAGAGAGGACCGGCTGGCTGGACCTTATTTCCTTAAAACGACCGCAATCTATCGAAAAAAACCACGCAATTCTCCTACTCCTCCTCCTCTTCTTCTTCTTCTTTTTCCTCATCTTCTTCTCCTCTTCTTCATCTTCTTCTTCATATTTTGTGTTCCTTCTTTTTTCTTCCTTTTGTTTTTTCATCATTGAGAGAGATCGCACGAAACGGCATATTTGCCCGTAGGCTATGGTTACTTTGTACGAACGAATTTATTTATTTCTCGAAATTTTTAATCTTCCGATATATCAAGAAAGAGAGATACAGAGAGATAGAGTGAGTGAGAGAGAGAGAGAGAGAGAGAGTGAGAAAGAGAGAGAGAAAGAGAAAGATATATGATGATAATATCTCTCCTCGTAACGTTTATGATACCTACCCACTTCAGAACGTGCGAAAAACGATGTGGTCTCGTTGGGAAAGCTCGTGTGATCAAAACCACAGGATTCTCCGGTGTAAATTGCGAGTTACAAAACTCCAAGCGGTTATGGTATACCTACTCGTGCGAGCTCGTTGAAAATCGTTTTATAATCGTCGCCGATTTTACGAGAGTCTTTTATTCTCTTTCTCTCTCACTCTTTCTCTCTCTCTCTTTCTCTCTCTCTCTCTCTCTCTCTCATACACACACACGTATATATATTATCGTGAATAAATCAACGATAAATTTTCTTCCTTTCGATAATGTGCTACTTTATACGACATATCACCGTGTAAAATGAAACACCAAATAAAAAATGGCCCTTTCTCGGAAAAGATATATAATACATAAATACATACATACATACATACATACATACATACATACATACATACATACATACATACATACATACATATATATATATATATATATAATACTTAAGCACACCATAAAAATCTTCTGAATGAATTACTTTCATCGATAGAAATAGAGAAAATGTTGTAAGTATCAGGATCATTCCTTTCGAGAATACAACTGATTTTTGGATTCTATTCGATGTACATACGTAGTAGTTCGTTTCGTAGATTCGTGGATGAAACTGGCAGATGTTCTACGATGTGACAATATGGCTGCCATTCTTCCTGAAACGTTTACCCTTGGAAAACCAATTTTTGGATATGATTGATCGTTTCTAGAAACCGTATATTCTATTTTGTATAATGTTTCCATCGCAAACCAAAATACGTTTTAACGCGTATCGATTTTAGATACGAAATCGAAAAATTAATCAAAACGAAATTTTAATCGGTCTTATTTGTAAACGTATATGCGAATGTGCGCACACATATTTTATTTCATTAGATAAATATTAAAAATTCATAATAGATATTATTCGCTATAATAAATCTCATGAGAATTGATCTTCCTTCAAATTTCTTAATCATTCTTAACATCGATTAACCTTCTCTTACACAAACAATGTAACTTCCTCAAAGACGTGGAAATTTCTTTCTTTTTTTTCTTCCTTCTTCTATTCTTTTTTCTTTTTTTTTTTTTTTTCACAAATTATAACCATTCTTAAAGAAAGTGCACCTCAATTATCGAAAGGGAAAGGGGGCCACATACCTATAACTATTTAAGCTGCAAAATTCGTCGAGTAATTTCAGTTTGCGTAAATTGGCTAAGGCAAGCTCTTTCGTTTATGTTTCTTATTTACGAACGTATATATATACATACATACATAGGTACGTCTACTTAGAAATCGTCCTTCTCTCTCCCCCCCTCTTTCTCTGTCTGTCTCGATAGTTCGATAATTGAAAAGCCAAGTTCTATCCCTCTCTCTCTCTCTCTCTGTCTCTCTCTCTCTCTCTCCCTCTCTCTCTCTCTCTCTCTCTGTCTCGCTCGCTCTTTTCTCTTTCTCGACTTCATCATCATCGTGCACGTCGATGTTCTCGTTGCACGCACGAGCGAAATTATCGGTCATTATACTCGACGTATCGTCGCAAGCGAAATTATTCAGCGAACAATGCAACGTAAAGGGACCTGGTGGTGATCTGCTTGATGATCAGTGCCCCGTACCTCTTCAATGATTTTAACTCAAAGATCAAGGAACGTCATCGATAATGTTCTCAAAATAATTTAATCTATAATAATTTTAATATACACACACACACACACACACACACACACACACACACACACCCACACACACACACACACACACACACATATATATATATATATATATCATGTAATAATAAATATCCTCTATCAAATTCATTGATTTTCTAAAAAGTAAACAAAAATATTACGATAAACAGTCCTTTATAAAGTATACCAAAACTCGTGTACTAAGAAGAAGATCGAGAAGCTGTAATTTGATAGATACAGGACTGTATGTGGGTTTACTAGGCGCGTGTAACGGCCTGTAGCGAGTTATACGTGCCTTCTTGCATCGAGCCATCATCATATCGCTTGGAGGTTCGATAATTGAAAAGCCAGAAGAACTATCTCTCTCTCTCTCTCTCTCTCTCTCTCTCTCTCTCTCTCTCTCTCTCTCTCTCTCTCTCTCTCTCTCTCTCTCTCTCCCTTAATGCTATAAAGAATATTCCTCGTAGACTCAGACACGAGTCGTCTCTCTCTCTCCCTCTCTCTCTCTCTCTCTCTCTCTCTCTCTCTCTCTCTCTCTCTCTCTCTCTCTCTCTCTCTTTCACTTCTTTACCGATGCTACGTCGAATTACCAGCCATTATCGTGACGTATCATCGCAAGTCAACGTCATTTGAGGGACCATCATGGGAAAAGAGCGAACGATAGACGATCGGTTCGACACCTCCGGGCGTACAACCTATGTTCGAGTAAAGTGGAAAACGATTATTAACGAGTCTCTTTTCTCGAATTACATGCAAATAGCCTAACTATAATTTTTTCTTTATGTTATATATATATATATATATATATATATATATGTGTGTGTGTGTGTGTGTATGTGAAACTAATAACTAAAAGGCTAATAATAAATGCGAAGGTACTTCCTTTGCAAATCTTTAAATACCTTAATGTCCTAGTCGAGACCTCCTTGAAATATTTCGATCGGCTCGTTTATCTCGACGTTGTATCATCGTAATCGAGAATGAGTTGGACAATGCTCGAGCGGTGGTGTGCCCGACACCTTTGAACGTGGAAAGAAAGAAGCGTGGCAGCGTGGCAGGGATTCTCCGCAGGGGTGCCAACCCCCTGTGGTGACCGAGCCAAAACACTGTATATACGTTACTCTCCACCATCAAAGTTCCCGATGATTTATCGGACCGATCATGCTCACCGACATTGCGTCCTCACCTTTTTCTTCTCTCTCTCTCTCTCTCTCTCTCTCTTTTTTTGGCTTTTTTTTCTTTTTCATTCTTTTTCATTGTCATTGTTCTTCTCCTTCCACTTCGTCTTCAGTGCCTCGAAATTCTCTCGAATTTTTCAGGAAAAAGAAGAATTTTGCTCTCTCACGAAAGAAACCGTAAAAATGACGGGGCAACATAGTTTTTAAGGTGACAAAGGAAGTCGAATGATCGGCACGCGAACGCTCGAGAAACACGAGAGGAAGAGAGAGAGAGAGAGAGAGAGAGAGAGAGAGAGAGAGAGAGATCGGCTTTTCTCACACACGGTAATACAAATATAGGGTGCAACGAACCCTTCCGGGATTCTCTCAGCAAAAACTTCCGGCATATACCGAACACGTCAAAAGTTTGCCCGCGATTTTCACCTTTTAGCAGATGCATACGGTCGTGTTCATCTTTTCTTATTATTTTCTTTTTCTTCTTCTTCCTCCTCCTCCTCTTCTTCTTCTTCTTCTTTTTCTTCTTCTTCTTCTTCTTCTTCATTTTGTACACCTTGCGCGACCTATCGGCTCTTGGCAAAAAGGAAAAGAGAAGATGAAGAAAACGAAGAAGAAGAAAAAGAAGAAGAAGAAGAAGAGGAGGAGGAGGAAAAGGCTGATCGCGTTGCGTGTGCCTCACGAAGTAAAGGAGGAACCAAGGAGTTACGAATAATGGCCGGGATAATTGCGAGCCATGTTTACACCGGAATGCAGCGGAATCGATATTAAATTTACTCCGTGGAACTGCACTGGTGCTCGAGTTCGAGTTGTTTTTCCGTGCGGGCGCCAAACGCGAAGTGTCTTTTTTTCTTTTTTTTTTTTTTTTTACGAGTAACTGACCCAACAGTTAGCAGTAGTTAACTGGTTATAACTATTGCTAGATAAGCTTACACGTTTCCTCGAAGACATTGCGTAATAATCTTACGATTTTTCCATATTTTCGATAAGCTGTTCAATATAATATCTTGACATAGATCAAACGCGATAATATTCGTGACTCTCTGTATATAGTCTGTGGTCGACGGCCTTGATCGACCGCGAAACTCGTTTGCAAAAGCGAATCGATCGACGTATACATAGGAAGTTGCTTGGGGTATAAACATAAAGGCGCACAAGCAGTTTAATCGATTATCGCGTAAATCATATCGACGTCGATGAAATCGAGACGAGGTAGGTAGGTAGGTAGGTAGGTAGGTAGGTAGGTAGGTAGGTAGGTAGGTAGGTAGGTAGGTAGGTAGGTAGATAGGTAGGTAGGTAGGTAGATATCTACCAACCTCCTCTATAGCTCCGTAGCGTAATCGTGAAAAATTCCTATCTCTGGTTGATTTATTTGCGCGGTAGCCGTGTTTCTCGATTATAAAATGAGAGAAGCAGAAGGATAAAAGAAAAAAAAGAAAAGGAAGGAAAAAGAAGAAAAAAGAAAAAGGCACGAGCGCGAAAGCGGATAATTTGCATTTTCTCTGTGACCCGCTGCTGCACTATGAGTCTACGAACGCCGACGCGTTTCTTTCCTTTCTTTTTCTTTTTCTCTCTCTTGTTTAATTTGTTGTTGTTGTTGTTTCTTTTGTCATTTTTTTAATCCTTTATAATTTAATTCTTTCTTTTTCTTTCTACTTCGTTCATTTTTTTTTTGTTGTTCTCTTTTATTCGCAAGCAAGAAATTATCCAGTTTCGAGACATTGTCGAAGTAATAGAAATACATTGCGAGAGTTCGCATTAGTACCGTTAGCCTTCGTAAGATCGAAGGCTTCGTTAGACGATAGGAAAGTATCAAGACACGTGTGACTCGCATGAGGTTTGCTTGTGAACACTTTGAGATATCACGATATCTTGAACTAAGCGTGTATATATATATATATATATGCACGTGAGTATGTGTGTATGTATATGTGTGTAGTTACTTCTACTATGTATAATAAGCCACGTATAAATCTACGCCGTGCGTTCCCGTTTCGCCTCATTTCCTTTCCATTTTTTCGTCACGCGACTAGATTTTCTTTCTCGACAAATGAACGAATGAACGAACGAACGCCTTGCCTTCCTCTTTCTATACGCGTTTCACGTAAATTCTTCTCGCAATAGATACGCGTTATGTAAGTGGTTGTCGTTATTTCATGATCGATTCATTTTAAATATTCTTCACGTTTTTCTATTCCTTTTTTTCTCTCTCTCTCTCTCTCTCTCTCTCTCTCTCTTTCATTTTTTTACATATACAATTTTTAATGATAATTATAGTAATAAATTTTTTTCTTTAATCTCTCTTTATCTTCATTTTCTCTTTTTTCTTTCTTTCATTCGTCATTCGACGTCTACTTTTTCTGTTTCTTTTTTTTTCTTTTTCTTTTTCTTTTTTTGTTTCTTTCTTTTCTTTCGGAAGAATCACGAATAAAAATATTACACATATATGTATATACAAAAATACATATATATATATATATACATAGTATGGAAAGATCGATATCTCGTGAAACGAAGGGATAGACCGCAGTTTGTCAAGTGTGGCCGAGATGCGAAGAGACGTTTACGCAAGCTATGAATTTTTATGGAGAGCGGCTTTTCCCCATTCCGAATTTCATGCCGATAAAGAGGGACCATAAATTCTCCGAAAAAGCGTTGTGGCCCGGCTCTTTGCCGGACTATACTCTTTGCACCGTGATCGCATCGTCGACGACGGTTTATTGTTCCGCAAAAATTCTCTCTTTTCGAAAATTTGAAATATCCTAAATCTATGAATTCGTTATATTTCCAATGAATTTCAATGAAATATATCTTCCCATGTATATATCACAAATGGCTCAAACAGTAACTAAATATAAATAATTAAATTAGGATAGCAATAAGAGAAATTAAAAATAAATAGAAAAATTCCATTTGATTAATTAGATTCGTTAATTGAAATGAATTGATGTACTTAAACTTAACGTTGAAAAGTTACGAATGAAAAGGGAAGAACGAAAGTTTGCTCCTACGGCTTTCGTACGGCCACTAAACATCGCGAAACAATAAATTTAACTCTTAGAGTCACCCTCTCTTTATGGGTCTCTTAAACAGGGATGATATCCTCGAGGGGTAACTTAATATGTCACAGTCTGTTGCAGAGATCTACGCGTAAAACCAATCGCGATGGTCGAGGGTGGATTTGCGACGAGGAAACGTGTCTAGCGAATAGAAAAAAAAAAAGAAAGAGAGAGAGGAAGAGAGGGATATCTGAAGGGTTTAGATGGACTACTAATGGACTGATTCAATAGAAACGATCTGATAAACCGATCCCGCATATATGAACATGATCTTCTAATCGAATTAAGATCATCGGTTATTCAATTTGCCATCTATTCTACGTCTACACTAGGGAAACTTTTATAAATTGCATATGAATATTTTCAAGGACGTTTAAAAAAAAAAGAAAGAAAGAAAGAAAGAAAGAAAAAGAAAGAAAGAAAGAAAGAAAAAGAAAGAAAGAAAGAAAATGAATAATAACAATTTAAATCATCAATGATATCGCGAATAATTCTTATCAAATAATATTTCATTAATTCTAAACCATGAAACGAACTAATATATTTTCTCGTGGGACAAATCCTTTTTCTTTTCTTACAAATAACGTCAGTACGATCGCCTCCTTTCCTCCCTCCTCCCTCCTCCCCCCTCCCTCACGCCCCCATTCACTTTGCAAATTGCAGCGATCCGAAGCGTTAACATTCGAACGCACTTTACGCTCGACAATTTACGAGCTCTTTAAAGAGAAATTTTCAATGATTAACACTTCATTGATCTATGTACGTTATCTTGTTACAAATAATACGCATCAGTGTGTACCCCGAACAAGAATTATTCTTTCTATATATTGGCATTACGTTGTATTCATAAAAAAAAAAAAAAAAAAAGAAACATGAAAATAATATTTAAGTAGGTAAATAGATGGTAGATAGGTAGGTGGATAGATAAGTGGATACTTAGGCGGCTCGATGTCCACTGACGAGAGAAAAAAAAAAGAAAAAGAAAAAGAAAAAAAGAAAAAAGAAAGAAGAAAAAGGAAAAAAAATATGGCCACTTGTTTCTCTACGTAACGAAGAATAGATAGGACGTCGAGGGTAACGACATAAGATGAGAAAGCACGATGAAGCCATAAATTCCACGAGCTTCGGCCGGAAGACACGCGAGCCAATTTGCCCGAGACAAGCGAGCGATACGGCTCGCGTACGTCGAACGAGTGATAATCGTCAGCTTCGACGATTTTCGCAGGACTCTCTCTCTCTCTCTCGTTTTCTATCTCTCTTTACCTTCTTCTCTTATCTTTAACCATTATCAAAAAGTTGAAAAGCTTCGACCACCTTGTCGTGATCTTAACGCAACGAACAGCAATAATTACGTGAACTGCGTTGAAAAAAAGAGGAAACAAGAAGAAAAACATGTACTTTTACACACACACATAGGCGCGCGCACACACATACACACACACACACATATACTTATAAAATTTACTTTACGCAGAAATGATCCAACGAATCTTCCTTTCCATTTTTTTTGTTTTTTTCTTTTTTTTGTTTCTTCTACTCCATATTCTTTTTTCTCGCTTTAACAACGTATATGCATACATCGAGATGCGTAGATCAAGAACGAATGAATTAATGACGACGATGATTCATCCGTCTGCTAAGTAAATTTATCAAGATAGAAAAGGAAAGAAAATAAAAGAAAAAAAGAAAGAAAAAAAAAAGGAAAAAAATGGAAAGAAAACAGAAGAAGAAGAAGAAGAAGAAGAAACGAAAACAACTCGTGGTCCTCTTTAGCGACCTTTCTAGCACAGCGTACAACCGTTTACGGTCGCTACATGCGCGTAATACCTATAATCGCGGCCCGTATAATTCATAGTTGCGCTCGAAGCTATACTTTCCGTCTCGTTACGTGATCGGTGCAAACGCATCCTTTGTTTTCCATTTGCCAAAGGTGGGACTATGGCGTCTTCTATCGATGCCACGTGCTAAACATCGAAATTTCAAAAACTAACATCTACCTTCATCTTCTTCGTCATTATCATCATCGTCATCGTCATCGTCATAATCCTCTTCTTCGTATTACAAAAATTACAAAAATTTTTAATCAGTGATATATATATATATATATATATATATATATATATCACACTCTTATCGAAATATTATACTGTCAAAACTCGAATACAACGAAGTAGATCGTTCAATAAAGTTCTCGATAAAATTTGAATTAAAAATCGGATAAAGAATAAAATACACAAAGTGAAATGGAAAACGAATGAACGATGATTTACATTAACACCTATCGAAGAGAACAAGAAGAGGAAAAGGAGGAGGAGGAGAAGGAAGTGGAGTAGGTGGAGAAGAAGGAGGCGTTAAAATGAAGTCGTTAGAAAAGTTTGAGTCTTTCTTCTTTCACGAGCCTCTTCTTCTTTCACGAAAGACCGCAGCACGCTCTGGTAATCGTTTACTTATTCCTTCGGAATATTATAACATCGGTGCTGCACGTCCGAGATTGGATCCTCCTCTTCTTCTTCTTCTTCCTCTTCTTCTTCTTCCTCTTCTTCTTCTTCTTCTTCTTCTTCTTCTTCTTCTTCTTCTTCTTCTTCCTTTACTCGTTGAGGCCGCTTTAGCCAACACCTGCGTCCGCCGGTCTTCGAGATGAACGGGTTCACGGTCTGCCAAAGGTGATTTAGTAGCAGTTTGTTACCGCGGCGCCATCAGGAGGGTACCGCGAGTAAAGTTGAGGAGAAAGAGGCGGCACTAAGAAGAAGACCACGGACTATCCTTACAAGCCACGTGTAAAACGCGAACATTTCTCGACCTACTCTTTGCCTTTCTCTCTCTCTCTCTCTCTTCTTTCTTCGTTACTCGTACACGGCGATGCCTTTAAATTGCTTCCTCTCGCCGTTACAATATTTTTCTTATCGATTTAAACGGACTCTAGCAAACTAACTCGACGATCGAAGCCGATGATGAATTTCTGATCCGCGGAAGAGATAAAATAACATAAACGTATACGATGTTTCTACGGCTCTGTTTATCATTCGTTATTTCTAATTGGAATGATTGTATCTTTCGATTATGTAGGCATCTTACACACACACACACACACACACACATATATATATATATATATATATATATAATGGATAGACAGATAGGTAGATATATAAAAATCGTAATTAATGAATTATTAAACAAGTTGAAAATTGAAACTAGTAATTATAAAGCAATTTATATTGTTTATAATAAGCGTAATATATACATACGTTTGTAGATATAAATGATCGAAGGAATCAATTTAATCAAACGACGGAATAAAAGGTGCGACCTCTTCGACCATCTACGAAAGACTGAATGATATACGTAAATGTATGATTTCATTAAGAAAGGTGATCTACGTATAAACACAAAGAAAATAATAACAGAAGGAACGATCTTTAACGAGTCCGTTGAAGGTTACAACAATATGACATATGATCAAATATAAATATTTCATAAAAAAAATATATATATACATACGTACGTACGTATGTCGTCGTGTGTGTGTGTGTGTGTGTGTGTGTGTGTGTGTGTGTGAATACGTTCACCAATGAATTCTTTTAATATATCTAACTAGCGATGTAACGGCTATGTTTTCCATATCGGGATCAACTATAGCGTCGATATATCGAAAGGATCGAAGGCCGAGGCAGGTGTAAACGAATCTCTCTATCTCTCTCTCTCTCTCTCTTTTTCTCTTTCTTTCTCTCTAACTATCTATCTCTCTTTATCTTTCTTTCTTTCTTTTTCTACCTGCTTCACGACTCTTCGGCGATCGTATCGATCAATTCGTGTGTCCTACTCGATCCTGTAATGTGGATCGAAGAAGATCCAACGAGCCTTCCTTACACGCTCGCAATAAGATACCTTATAATTATAGAGCCCTTGTAGGGCTTGTACGACAACGTTGTTTCTTCTTTGTCGAAAGAAAGACCAAGAGAGAAAGAGAGAGAGAGAGAGAGAGAGAGAGAGAGAGAATTTCAAGCGTTTCTAACTCGTTTCTTGCAACTCTCGACATTTAACAACGACGTAAGAGTAAAGATGTGAGTAAAAGCGATGCACTCGATTGACGTCTCTTCGATTGTTCTATACACCTTTTCACACAGAGCTCTTGTTTTTCTTTCTTTTTCCTTTTTTTTTTTTTAATGTCTATCTCTCTTCCTCATTTTCTCGATTTTCCTAGTATATCCATAGATCTTATAAAAGTCAGATAGCTGAAAGAAAAGGGTTGAAACATTTGAAACATTTATTATTCGCGTCTAAGTCTCTCTCTCTCTCTCTCTCTCTCTCTCTCTCTCTCTCTCTCTCTCTCTCTCTCTCTCTCTCTCTCTCTCTCTCTTTCTGTCTTTCTCTCTCGTTCTCTTTCCTTTTTTCCTTTTATTCCAACAGAAGGTATATATGTATGTAATACATATATATATATATATATATATATATATATATATATATATATATATATATAGAGTAAACCATGTAATACTTGATACTCGTCCTGATCTAAAGCGTACTAATACATTCTAACAACTATCCTTTCTAACAGAAAATGTCAATAAAGCTGTCAGCCTATAGCGCTTAGACATTTATCTAGAAAGGAAATACTTATTTCCTGAATACTTATAAGAAAGTAAATAACGTCGGACAGATACATATTTTATAAAGACGCAATGGTTAAAAAAAAAAAAAAAAAAAAAAAAAAAAAAAGAAAGAAAAGGAAAAAAAACAGAAAAAAGGACAACCACCGTTCTTAATCGTATCGATGATCTTTATCGAATCGAATTGAATCGAATCGATTCGAACGATCGTAGATAAAACTTACGAATTATGAATTTGGCAGGGAGTAGTGGATAGATAAATCTTATCGATGGAAAAGTATCATTATCATTATTACAACATGCGAAAATGAAGAATGTTAAGATAGGTGGATGGGAGATAGGGGATTGGGAGGTGTAAGAGGGAAACAGGAAACCCGATATCAAAACAATAAGAGTTTTAAACCGGGTATGTACTCTCCGATGTTGTTAGTCGAAAGTCGAAAGGGGAAATGAAAAGAGAAGAAAAAAAAAAAGAGAAGAAAAAGGAAAGAAAAAAGAAAAGAAAAAAGAAAAGAAGAAGAAAGAAAGAATAAAAGAAAAGAAGAACCTTTGGCAAGTAAAATAACCGACGAATCATTCGATCTACCTTTCCGGTCTCTTTTCGAGCAACGAGACCTCGTGCATCGCTCCATGAATTATTTACACTGACGTCCGTGACGTAGCCGTCTCGCCTTCGCGAATCTTTAAACGAAAAGAAAAAAAGGAAGAAACCTGGCGCGCTCGAATATTATTGCAGGAAGGATAATATAGCATATACCCCGCAAAACGTCGTGTTTTTCATTTTCTTTTTCTTTTTCTTTTTTTTTTTTTTTTTTTATATATTTATTTATTTTGATTTTAATTTTTAATTTTATTTTTATTCTTATTTTCATTTGATAAAAGACGCGCCCAGGGAAAAAGATAAGATGCTAAGAAAGCGTGTGATCTTACTAATGATTGACTTAGGTCATAAGCGATCGTGGAAATCACCGTTCGAAATCGATGATCTTCCTCTCTCTCTCCCCCATGCCCCTCCCCCCCCCTCTCTCTTTCTCTTTCTCTTTTTAGTGATTTTCACAGAAACGTCCGTAACTAAATTGTAAATTTATGATAACAATGTTGCCCGACGGCTGCCTCTGCTCGTTCCTTTTTTGCTAGCACGTCGAACGATGCTGCTGGTGCTGCTGGTGGTGCTGCTGCTGTTGCGGCCACCACCACCACAGCCGCTATTTTATATCGTTACGGGAGCTCGAACATGCAACTAGTAACTTTCTTAATGCTCGCAACTTTAAATGCGGAAAGAGATTTAGTTTGATGCATCGCTGCATGTGATAGGAATGCATAGCAATGAATGAATTTTTAAAGCGTTATTATTTATTATGATTAACGATAAGATCTAGGTAAGTTACTTGCTTACTTATCTATTTCTAATTTGAAAGATATGACTTGATTACGATTCGATGAATGAAGATACGATTGATGAGGAATGAAGAGAAAAAAAAAATATATATATATATATATATATATATATATATATATATACTCACTCTTTTTTTGTTTTTTTTTTTGTTTTGAAATATCTCTTTCTCTGTTTCGCGACTGCGTCGTTCAGCAAATCGGTAGTCATCGGTATCGAGATCCTTCGGGCCTCCTCCTTGCCATCGTTTAAATGCTAATGTCGAGTTAATTTATCGTCCTACGATTTCGCCGGTTTACTTCGCGTCGGCGCTATTTACACGTTGATTCCACGTTGGGGCCTCGTAATTGAAAGAAAGCCGCCGCACGGGACCACCCGTGTAAGGCGGGCAATAAAATTTCAAATATACGGGGACGGGCCTCGAGGTTGTTTCGGTAGGTTGGTCTAGGAGACGAATAAAATTTCGTACGATCGAACGACGTCCTCTATCCCTCTCTCTCTCTCTCTCTCTCTCTCTCTCTCTCTCTCTCTCTCTCTCTCTCTCTCTCTCTCTCTGTCTCTTTTTTATTTCTCTTTCCTTACCTGAAGTTCGACGATAAACAGAAACTCCGCCTCCTTTCGTTGCGTACCAACGTGGACAACTCTGGTAACGTCAGATCGTGACTAAATGGCGATCGGTATGGTGACGATTCTTCTAACAGAAAAGAAAGAAAAAAAAAAAAAAGAAAAAAAAAAAAAAGAAAAATCGCCCCAACTAGAAATTAACGAAGATATAATCGTAACGTATGTCTATAAATTTGAAAATAATTAACATTATTATGATAAATCGATTCCACTTGTTTACAATGACAATGTTAAAGACAATGATCTACAACACATTTACACAGAGTCAAGAACCGTGCGAGAGTTTATAGGATTTTAACGAGAACAAAGTGAATAGACTAGGTGTTGTATCGGTCTAAGGATACGCCGTTAATAAACACCAATCCTTCCCCCCCGTCCCCCCCCCCTCTCTCTCTCTTTCTCTTTGTGTCTACCTACCGACTTCTCTTCATAGCCGGAAGGCAACCGTGTCTATATGCTAATAGGAAGCTCCCGACATTTTCTACTTTGCGCCTTCTCTACCTTCTTCTTTATTTCTTTCGAGTTTGCGTTCGTTCATTCGCTCGTTCGCGAACACACGATCGTTTACGGTTTTTCTTGCATAGTTGGTGTCTATATCCATTTTAGATGCATTATATGTTACCTAGAAATATATAGTTACATAGGTATGACCAAGTATGCATAAATATTATACCAACGCCATTTAAAGTAAGAATGTATCTAGGTAGGTAGATAGATACATACATAGATAAATATGTAAAATCGACCGAAACAAATTCGAGATGAAATCTCCTTCTCATTATTTTTCGTTTTATGAACTTACCTTAACTACCTAATCTATCTATCTATCTATTCTACTAAACGAAGAAACGACCAAAAGTTACGTTCGCTTTATTCGATAACATTTTAAGACTCATGCTAATTTATCGCACGACATTCATTTTATTAAAGCTCTAATAAAATAACTAAGAGGCAAGAGACTTTAAGTCTCGCAAACTCCCTCGAATGAATGAACATTAACGTGGGAGAGGGGGGGGGGGGGGGGGGAAGGGAAAAAAAAAGAAAAAAAATGAAGAAATAAGAAAAAAAAAAAAAAATAAAAAGAAAGAAAGAAAAGAAATTTATGTGAAATCGATGTTGAATCTGGCGGAGAAACGATAAAACCATGAAAGATGATAAAACTCGCGTTTAAGGTACCTACATCGAAAAAAAAAAAAAGAAAGAAAACGAGAAAACTAAGAAGGCAAGAAGAAATAGGGAGAAAGAGAGAGAGAGAGAGAGAGAGAGAGAGAGAGAGAAAGAGAGAGAGAAAGAGAGTGGGAGGAAGAGAGAGAGAGAGAGAGAGAGAGATTTGAAAGGGGTCACCTTTCCCAAATTAGAAGCGTTCGTAGAGTGAACGTAGTAAACGACTAGCCGGGCGATAGATCGGACACTCCGCCGCTAATTGGCTGCAGAATTTTATGTACCACTAAATTACTTCATGCAAATGCAGTCGCTTCCGTCCTTCTGCTGCTGCTGATAATCGAAAGAAAAAGAATTAGAGAGAGAGAGAGAGAGAGAGAGAGAGAGAGAGAGAGAGAGAGAGAGAGAGTGAGAGAGAGAGAGTGAGAGAGAGATAGAGATAGAGATAGATAGATAGAAAGAGAATATACTTATATATACCTATTTTAGAATCTCAAGAACGAAGAGATGGGCTTACAACGAACGGTTCTCCATAAGATTTACAACGCTCTCATTATCCTAATGAAGACGTAACGTCTTGAAAAAGGGGCCTCGATTTTTGTTGAAAACCGATTGCTCGTACGAAAACTACTCGTTACCGGTCTCTCGTACTAAAATGCGAAAGGAGATCCCTTTCCCGGACTTTAGCTTTCTTGCCGTCGTCACGACGGATCATTAACGAAAATTAGGTGGATGACTCGAGGCTTCGACGTACAACGTCTTCTTCTTCTTCTTCTTCTTCTTCTTCTTCATCTTCTTTCTTTTCTTTTCTTTTTTTCATCTTCTCCTTCTTCTTCTTTTTCTTACTCTCCCCCTTAGTTCATTCTTCTTCCTTTCTTCAACGACTCGCTGAATAAACGAGAACTCTTCACTCCGTTCGTTTTTCCTCCCTTCCTCCCTTCTCCCTTCTCCACCCACTACTTTTTTCCTTTTTTTTCTTTTCTTTTTTCGTTTATTTTTCCTTTCTTTTCTTTTCCTTTTTTTTGTCTTTTTTTTTTTTTTGTTTTTCTTTTCTTCTTTTTTTTCTCCCCCTTTGGAAATTTACTCGCACCAAGAACGACGTTCCTATCGAATTTGAATTAATCGCTTGACGACCGGCCACGATTCACTTAACGAACATAATAAACATTTTTATTTTCCATTGATAAAAGAATATGTCCGATCGGATTTCAATTTAACATAAAATATATTCCCATCGTGAATTTTAATATGTTAATAAGTTAGCTAACATTTGTCTATAAAGAGGACGATACCAGGAAGATCGCACAGATATTATTTTTCTATACGTTGGCACAAGGTCGAGGGGGTGTTGCCCGTTTAAACTGGTCAGGAGTTATAACCAACCGGGCGATAATACCCGCTTTAATATTCAACGCCAAGACTGGGTAACAGATTTACGAGCGCTAATGAATTGGTAATCTAATCCTTCTTTTCCTCTCTCTCTCTCTCTCTCTCTTTCTCTCTATCTATCTATCTATCTTTTTCTCTCTCTTAGTTCCTATCCTCGCGACAGCTCACGGTAATTTTTTCTTTTTTTTTTTTTTTTCACCTTTTGAAATTCTTTCAACGAGTATAGAAATACCCTTACTATACGTTCGTCCTTTCCCTTACCCGGAAATCGTTAGCGTCTTCCAAAATAATTTGAAATTTGTCGAAGGATCGAGAAGACGGTGCATATACACATACATATATATACTCTTATATATTCTATATAGATATAGGTGTATATCAAAGAAAAAAGAAAAAAAGAAAATAAAATAAAATAAAAAAAAAAGATAGGAAGAGAAAGAAAGAAAAAAGAAAAGATGTGGATGAAATCAGCGAGCAAAAGGAGAAAGGTGGGGATGGGTGATGGGAAGTGGGGAGAGGGAGGGAGGGAAGTTTAAAAAGAAGTGGAAGACGAGTAGTAGGGGAAACCTCTCATTCGATAGCCGAATAAATTTGGATAGCTCCCTGTTTTGGCCCGAGGCCATGCTTGTGCCATGCTCGTGCTCCATGGTAGACTTTTTCTTGCACGCATACATATATATAAATAGATATACTTATATATATATATATATATATATACACATACATATAGAACACCTATATAATCGGAACTTTCGTAACACGTTGTGAGAAAGAGAGAGAGAGAGAGAGAGAACGAGGTAGATGGACCCATGTGTATCCAGCCTATTTCTCTCTCTCTCTCTCTCTCTCTCTCTCTCTCTCTCTCTCTCTCTCTCTCTCTCTTTTTCTCTCTTCTTTTCGTCCTCAACTCGCGCGATGGATTTAATTAAAAAACATAATTTAGAAGGGGGGAAGATAACAGGTAGCTTCTCTCTCTTTGGTGGGAACTAGCTAAGGCATCGCAGGTTCTAACGCACTCTGTCGGCCTGCGGTCACTCATGAATAAGATTATTAATCTCGTCTACCACCGAAAACTTTACCTCCTTACCGTGACTCTTTCGTCTAATTTTTTCTTTTTCTTTGTTTTTTCTTTTCGATCGAATATATCGAAAGAAAAGAATACATTGTCATTCAAAAGTCATTCTTAAATTTCTTCTTTTTGTTTCTCGTCTAATAATCATCGTTCTACGATCGGAATGAAGAATAAAACGTTGTTAAAAAAAAAAAAAAGAAAAAAAGAACAAAAAAAAAAAAAAGAAAAAAAAGGAAAAAAAAGAAAAGAAAAAAGAAATACTATTGTATCGGAATAATAATATGTGGACAAATAATATAGATAGATAGATAGATAGATAGATAGATAGATAGATAGATAGATGAATAATAAAGTTGAGAATCTCTGATCGGATTCGACGAGGATCCGACTAAGACTGGGAAGACTTAAAAATCCATTTGTCAGAGGCCCTGTCGCAAAAGGGCGTCGCGTAGCGAGATTAAAAGAGAAAGACCGACGAAGGTACCAGCAAGAAATAGTCTACGCCATCTTGTCGAGAATACGATCGTCCTTCTTGAATTATACTTTTCGTTGGCTTTATTCCATCGCGTGTTCCTTTACAAATTCATTTCAGAGTTAAAAACTCTGCGGAGTCGAGATTTCGTTCTTTCTAACGCGCAACCACAGCACGAGAATGGTCAATGCTTTTGGTGTTAATTTTTTTTTAAAGGATCGGACCTTTTCTACTACTCTCTTTCTGCTTCTCTGTCTCTCTCTCTCTCTCTCTCTCTCTCTCTCTCTCTATCTATCTCTCTCTCTCTCTCTTTCTATCTTTATATCTCTATCTCTTTCTATCTCTCTCGAACGAACGAATGATCGAACGAACGAATGATCGAACGAACGAACGAACGAACGAAATTGAAAGAACGAAATATAACCACCACAGAATGAACGCCATATGTTCGTGTTCGCCGCGAATAAAATTTCATCTATAGGGAAAAAGAAAAAAAGCTTCATCGATGTGTCTATAGAAATAACCCCCGTGACAAAAGGCAAGCGAGGTAGGCGCCGTTACCGTCGGTCACTTCTAAGGTTTTTTTTCTTCTTCTTCTTCTTTTTCTTCTTGTTCTATCTTTTGTTTTTTTTTTCCTTTTTTTCTTTCTTTTTTTTTTTTTTTTGCTTTTTTCACGATCCAAGTAATTATCTAAGAAAGACGAATATAGACCACACGACCGCTCGCGGTTGGCCGCAATCACCGTACCGAGCAACGGACTCGTGAGGGTAGGTAAGAAAAAAAAAAAAAAAGAAAAAAAAAAAAAGAAAAAGAAAAAGTCTTCTTATCGAGACTCCCCAGCATTATCGCGTGGATGAAGGAACAGTAGGTAATTGCTCTTATAGCCTGATAAACAAATAATTTCCTTCGAGCAACACGCGCGATAATATAAATAAAATGTTACCTTCTTGCCGGCGTTCCTATTTTCTTCTTTCTTTTTTCTTTTTTCCTCATATCTATCGCGTTCGCGATCTATATCGATATTTATGTTCTTTTTTTTTTCGTTTCTTTTTCTCAACATAAATTTTTTAAAGAAATTGTATAAAAAATTCATATAAAAATTGTTATATGCATACAAAAAGCGCATAAAAAGAGAACATCAAAGTCAAAACGATATGAAAAGAAAAAAAAAAAAAAAAAGAAAAAAAATAGGATTGAAAAGAGAAAAAGATCAATTTCGAAGTAATTAATACGAATTTGATTATCGATGATAATAAACTTAAAGAAATGTATAGATCTTTGAAAAAAAAAAAGAAAAAAGAAAAATATCGATAATAGAGAACTATATACGGAAAAATTCGAAATGATACCAGGTAGAGGAATTATGGATATATTTCGAGAGATGGGCCAATACCGCAACATACATAAGTACATAGGCAGGTGCTCTTCCAGCAGGGAAGCCGGTCAATGGCTCTCCCAAGAACGTCCGTCACTTTTTACATGGAAACCAGTAAAGAATGCCGACTAATTTCGAAGTTAGCTCCATTACCATGGAAGAACAACGAAAAATGGATTCGTCCTATTCCATCTAATCTAATCCTTACCAAATCCTTTTCTCCACTTAACTACGTCTATAATTTTTCTAATCGTCTTTTCATCGCTATTACTTTTTCATTCATCCTTATTCTACATAAATATCTATAGATAATAAATATTATATAAGATAAGATATAAGATATTATAAATCGTACATAGTTACAAATAAAAACGAAAATATCTCTGATCAAGTTATTTAACGATCATAGGAAAAAAACAAAAAAAAGAAACAAAAGAAAAAGAGAATGAATCAAATTTTCGCACCTTTCGTGGTTATTCAAGTTGATTCGTAAAGGGTCGAAAGAAGTTTGACAGAGACGTCGGATGTGGTTTGCCACAAGCTTTAGCCATATAGTCACCCTTACGTTTTAGCGGGTTAGCACCCTCGCCGCTTGTCAGTCGTCCGTCGTGGCAACCCTCCTACTGTACGTCTCGATGACGGTCAGCTGCTTACCTCAAACGTTCGAACGCTTGAACGCCTACGATTTCCTTGCTTTATTTTCCTCTTTTACCGATCTAAATGCCCTCTCTCTCTCTCTCTCTCTCTCTCTCTCTCTCTCTCTCTCTCTCTCTCTCTCTCTCTCTCTCTCTCTCTCTCTCTCTCTCTCTCTCTTCGTCTCTGTCTTTCTCTGTTCACTTTCATAAAAAAAACCTGTAGACATAATTTCAAAAAGAGAAAGACAAGAAAAAAAGACAAGAAAATTACGATTTCGACGAAAGATCTTCATGCAAAAAGTAAAATCTCTTATGTTCGATATTGTTTCCTACATCGTCCAACGGTCGTCGAAGCCTTCCCTCGGGTCCAGTCTCGTGAGTCGACGAAGCAGGACGATGGCTCTTCTTCGACGCGCTATGAATCTCATTCGCTACACTGTCGGACCGTTTCGACACGCATCCATGCTCACGGTGGGCACGACTCACGCGCGCAAGAACCTCTCTCTCTCCGTACGCTTCACAAATTCACACTGGATTTATCGATGTCCATCCAAGTTCAGAGGACATTACCAGAAAACTATTCGTTCTTTTCTTTTCTATATTTTCTTCTCTCTCTCTCTCTCTCTCTCTCTCTCTCTCTCTCTCTCTCTCTTTATATCTTTCATCGTTTCCTTTTTCAAGGATCAAATCATAACGATAATTAATCCCAAGAATGAATAATTTTGTTCTTTAATCTGAACACAATCTTTATGTAACATATACCCACAACGAGGCAACCGATGATAAGTTCGGCGTCTCGAAATATCCATTCCGATCGTTCTTGGAAATAACGAAGAGAGGAAAGTCTCCTCGATGATTTTAATTTATGCGCGGCATAGCTGGAGGCGTTATTAGTCCTAGGTGGTTATACGATGGGCGTGACGTCACGCGGCTAAAACAAAGGATCCTGCCGAGGAGCCCATCCCATGTCGGCTCTCTTTCAACCGTGCCGACAGGACGGCACGAACCATTGGATCTTTTCTGCATCAGCGAAGGTTCGATGTTTTACGCTTCGCAAAGTTTCCTGCCCTTAAAGCGCTGCTTTTCACTCTTCCATGTCTCTCTCTCTCTCTCTCTCTCTCTCTATTTCTTTTTCGACTATTCCGTCCATTAAAATAGATGAAACTTCTTTTTTTTTTCCGTATAAACCGACGTTACGTAAGAAAATTGATAACATTTAAGATTTCATATCATTCACTGGAGACTCGTTTACGACTTATGTTTTATAAACGAGACGTAAAAGCTGTTTAATATGAGAAGACAGGAGAAATTAGAAAGCGCTATAAAACCATTAATGTCTAACTACGAAAGGAAGTCTTGAGAGCATGCATAGGTTAAAACGAAGCTTCGTTTTAACTTATTCCGCTAATTACGGAGAACTTAACCTTTAACCTAAAAGCAAGTTTCAAAGAGATATACACACATACGTGTATATATACACACACACACACACACACACACACACACACATATATCTCTCGTCGTCGTAGTCTATATCATTTATCTCTAATCTACGATATCCTTTTGCTATTTCTATCATTAATTAATTAATGATATTACTTTCAAACGTATCAATTCGAACGCTTAGATCAAATTAATCTAAATATTATCTTAATCTTCTCCTTACTCGTTTGACAATTTCTTTCTTTCTTTCTTTCATTCTTGGAGAAAGGGGAGAAAGAGATAAAAGATAAAGAAGAAAAAGGAAAATATAAACAAAAGGATGAAAAAAAGAAAGGAGAGAGGATAAAGAAGAAATTTTGAAAGTTAATTGAGAGATGCCGTTGTCTCCGTAGGCCACTGTCACATTGTTCCGACGGATCAATACCTCTAGTCTACCTACAACCTGCACCCACCGAGCTTGAAGAGGGCGTGGCTCGTACACCACCAGAGAGATGCTCCCACTCACTCTCTCTCTCTCTCTCTCTCTCTCTCTCTCTCTCTCTCTCTCTCCCTCTCTCTCTCTCTCTCTTTCTCTTGTCGTTCTCTCCCTCTTTCCCATTAGCTTCCTCTAGGCACGCGGAAAAAGCACGAAGAGAGGTAGAGAGATAGGGAGCGAGCAAAAGGAAGGGATGTAGAGATGTAGGAAGGGATGATTTTGTCTTCCACCCTTGGAGAATTACTCTCACAGCGATTTCAAACGACGAATCTCATTGGATCTTCATAAAATGTTTTTCTCTCACCCTTTCGAGCGCATTCCTATTCGTCGATGTATTATTAGAACACACATGTACCTTACCTATCTACCTATCTCTAGTTACCTTCTGTCTCAATTAAGGACGATGACGAGCGGAAATACAACAGCAACATGTCAAAATCTTATCATTGGTCTGACCCCTATCTTCCGTAAAAATGGCCTTGACATTCAATGGAAATAAAAATAATCGAAATAGTCTATAGTTATCATAAGTTCGATCGGTAACATAGATTATCCATATCGAAGTTAACAAACCTTTCTTGGGTGGGTGAACCTTGCTAGGACACCAGGGTAACTACGAAACGATCCGTTTTCTATGCTATGGTCCGAGTTCTCTTTCTCTCTTTCTCTTTCTCCCTTTTCCACCACGATTCTAGATGGATACGCGTATTCGTTGTCTTTCGTCGTCGGTGTTGGTGCAAGGTCGAACGGTGTGGGGGCGTGTCGCCTCGATGGCGCCGGCTGCTAATGGCCGCGCGGCCTGCCAGACTTTAATTTCCTGCCGCTTCCGCGGACCCTTTGCCTTTACCTCTTCTCTCTCTCTCTCTCTTTCTTTTCTCTCTTTCCCCCATCTCTCTCTCTCTCTCTCTCTCTCTCTCTCTCTCTCTCTCTCTCTCTCTCTCTCTCTCTCTCTCTATCTCTCTCTTCTCTATATCCAAATCTACGGCCAGTGGGAACCCTTTCCAGCCTCCGGCCTTTCGGTAGCCACTGACGGACCATGCTGCGTCCTTCGACCCCACTGTTCTTCTTCTCCTCGCCGTAGGATGATTTGCATGAAACTGCTCTTGATGAGCTTCCTCGATTCGCCCCGGAGGTTCATTATCTAAAGTCTGCTTATTCCATGCTAACCGGCGTGGTCCTTTCCGACGACCGAGCGTAGTCCATCTTTTCAAGTTCGTCGCGTAGGGCTAATGAGAGAGAGAAAGAGAGAGAGAGAGAGAGAGAGAGAGAGAGAGAGAGAGAGAGAGAGAGAAAGAGAGAGAGAGAGAGAGAGAGAGAGAAAGAGAGAGAGAGAGAGAGAGAGAGAACTCGTAGACGTGTTCCAGTTCTGAACAAGGGATAGAAATAATCACTTGAAAATCGAGCTCTGATATTAATTGACTTGTCAGGTCTACCAGTTATAACGTACTGCTGTATATGTAGATATAGGATGGATGAAGATGTTAAAGTCTTGATCAAGGACATTAGATTCGTATGAAGCTTATATGACAATGATTTGCATAAAAGTGCAAGGTATACGATAATCGTGATCATTCTTAAGTCGAATTATGTTATCGTTAGCGGCAACTTTCTGATCTTTTCCTAGCATAGAAGGGCCAATTTTGTGTCATTATATACCCTCCGGTATAAGAGATACTCTCTCGAAACTCGACTTCTTTTTTAAGTCGATTTAGAAAAGATTATGGTCGAAGACGGCGGACCGACGCGACTGGTCTCGAGTAACTAATTCGTAAAGAATCGAAGGAGAGGTCGATTATATTTAACGTTGTCTAACGTTGCCTTTCTTTTTCTACGATCGTTGCAGGATCATCCGGGACTACGAGGAACGCCATTGGCAATGTTGGCGGCACAATGCAACAAGCTAAGCAGCAAGAGTCCACCGCCACTGGCGGACGCGGCAGTTGGCAAAGGTTTTCATCCTTGGAAAAAGAGTCCTCAGAGTAGCGGCAGCTCACCGCAACATTCGACGGGAGGTGGCGGAGGAGGAGGAGGAGGAGGAGGAGGAGGAGGTGGCGGAGGCGGAGGCGGAGGTGGTGGAGGGGGGTGTACGACGACGGGAGTAAGTCAAAGACCGACAGCAACGAGCAGCGCCGGTAGTACGAGCGGTGGTTACGCCCGAGCACCGGTCACTTCTTGCGCTTCAACGGCGCCACAATACGGTAGCGAGCTATATTTTCCTGGTACCGCGAGCGCGCAACCTGCTGGCGATCCGCATCACCATCAAAGCAGTCTCCTTGGAAAGGTCGAAGGCGCGACACTCGGCTCGGTATACGGTAGACACCCTTACGAGTCGTGGCCGTTCAACGCGATGCCAGGCGCTACGCACGGCGGAATAAAGGCCAGCGACGGTTGGTGGGATGTTCACGGTGCCACAGCCGCTGGTGGTTGGTTAGATGTTAGTGGCACCGTCGGCGTCGGAGTTCATGCCGCACAAATGGCCAATTACTCGGCAGACTACTCTACGAGCTTAGCACTGGCCGGCAATCACTTACTCACTACGGCCACCACCGCCGGTCACAATCTACTCCAAGACACATACAAATCCATGCTACCCGGCGGCCCGCCCGGCTTCGGGCTCCATCATCACGCGGCGGCGGCGAGCGCCGGTGCCGGTGCTGGTGCCGGAAGTCCACAAGGTAGCGGCGCCGGCGTCGGCGTAGGCGTCGGCGGTGCCGCCGTTAGCCAGGCACCCTCGCCACGCTCGCAGAGACGTTACACCGGTCGTGCGACCTGCGACTGTCCTAATTGTCAAGAGGCCGAGAGACTCGGTCCCGCCGGCGTACACCTCAGGAAGAAGAACATCCATAGCTGCCACATACCTGGTTGCGGCAAGGTCTACGGAAAGACGTCCCATCTGAAGGCCCACTTACGGTGGCACACTGGTGAGCGACCGTTTGTTTGCAACTGGCTTTTCTGTGGCAAGCGGTTCACACGTTCGGATGAGTTGCAGCGGCACCTTCGAACCCACACCGGCGAAAAGAGATTCGCCTGCCCGGTCTGCAACAAGCGGTTCATGCGCAGCGACCATCTCGCGAAGCACGTCAAGACCCACAGCAGCAGCAGCAGCGGCAGCAAGGGCAAGGGGGGAGCGGGGAGCTCGTCGGCCGAGTCCTGCTCCGACAGCGAGGACAACGGGAGTCAGCAGAGTCCCACTTCCAGCTCGGTGCCGCCGCCGCAGCCGCCACCGCCGCAGCAGCAGCAGCAGCAGCAGCAGCAGGCTCAGGCGCAACAGCAGGCTCAGCAGCAAGCGCTGGCGGCGGCAGCGGCGGCCCAGGACACCAACAACACCAATTCCCAGACCACCACCACCAGTCTCGGCCATCAGCCGACAACACCCATGACCCCAATACAGATGACCCCGCCGCCTCTGACCGCACACCATCCCCACCACCCGCATCTCCCGCCTCTAATGCACCATCCGCATCATCACGCAACATCCGTACCGGCGGCCCATCATCCGCACGCGGGGATGAGCATGCACTGAGCCCGGTGGGGCCCGGAGCCGGTGCCTGCAGTACCTCTGCCGCAACGACCCTGGGCTCCTCCTCCTCCCTATCCTACCCCCTCAACTTAAACCTTCTTCAGAATCACGTCAATGCCCACCCTCATCATCATCAACACCATCACCAACAACAGCAACAACATCATCACTCTAATCCTTCTTCCCATCATCATCATCAACATCACCAACATCACAATCAACAACAACAACAACAACACTCTCGACAAAACAATTCCTATTCGATACAACAGAATCCTGGTACACCTGGCTCGGCACAAACTCCTTCACCCTCCTCACCTGCGCCTGTACATAGTCTTTAAGCCGATGACGATCCCTCTCAATCCTTTCGTTTCCTCGGAGAGCAGGAACGGAGGGAGCAGCCTGCCGCCTCTCCTTCGGCCGCTCTGCACGCGAATTTTGCCGACTTTGTTACTTGTAAATACTATAAATAGTGAGTGTGCGTGTGCGTAAGAAAGACAGAGAGAAAGATAACGCGTGCGAAAGAGCAAAAGAGAGAAAGAGACAGAAATAGAGAGATCTATATATATATATATATATATATATATATATATATTTTATATATATATATATATATATATAAAATGATATATTAACTATGCGGTGTAATGTAAAATAGATATACATATATGTATGTAGGTATGCACTGTCGCGCTGTACGATACACACAGACACGAATCGTCGTCGTCGTCGTTCCCTTCTCCCCCAGTCATCATCCTGTTTACACTTTGCCCGATTGTACGGCAAAGAGAAAGATAAAGGAAAAATAAAAAAAAGAAAAAAGCAAAAAAAAAAGAAAATGAGAAAAAGAGGACGCACGCGCGCATGGGCGACGTTCGGTCCAAAGCACGATGCACTCCGGACAAGTTCCAATCGCGGTACCACCAATATTGGTACCACCAAGGATAATTAACGAATTTTCTTGTTAAACCTATCATTTTGTTGTAGAAGCGAACTCCCGAAGGTCTTGCGTTTGGAACTTGAACTCGGACGATGCCCCATATCAGCTCACCACCCTTTCAACGTAATAAACATACTATTATTAATGAATTAATTAATATCATTAATGTATTATTATTATTATTATTATTATTATTAATATTAATATTATTAATATTATTATTAATATAATTATTATTATTATTATTATTATTATTATTATTATTATTAATATTATTATTCTTATTAATATTATTATTAATATTATTATTATTAATATTATTATTATTATTATTATTATTATTATTATTATTATAAAGATTATAAATTCATTTTAAAGAGATAAAGAGGAAATAAATAATGCTTTTGTGAGTAAACAGAATGTTTCTTCGTATAATATCATCTCACTTTTATTATATCTTTTTTTTTTGTTCCCTTAAGCAAACATCCAACATGGGATTCCTAATATCCTCTCTACCCTAACTAACAGGCTTTTTAGCCTGGTATCAGTAAGACGTAATCTTTGAAAATGCTTAGTGACATTTAACAGATTCGTAAAGTGATTCCAAGGAAAAGAGTCGAGAGATTGGCCCGCATAGAGATATTGCGACGGTAATATCGTACGGGCCGTTAAGTCCTGGACCCTCCCAGCCATGAAATGTCCCGTCATAACATCAGTCTCTCCCCTTTTACATTACCCCCCGTGCGTGCTCTACTTCATCTCCCTCGTTGAATTTGGCCACGCGATCCCTTCTCTGTAGCAGGGCAACCGCCAACATTACGTCGTCCCTACGGATGTCGGATACTTTGCCGCGTCGATTCACGCTCCTCCTAACGTCATAAGGTTCTAACGTTTAACACCGACCGAAAGAAGAGATGGGAGTCTCTTTTGCAAAACATCTGCTTAGCTTATCTGAAGCTTTACCTTCCATTTAGCTTCACGGCTCGTGAATTATGTAGATGTTTTATTTCTTTCTTTTTATTTCCCCCTTTTCTTTCCTTCTTTGTTTGATTTTGTCTATTTTCTTTTCTTTTCCTTCTTTTCTTCTTTTTTTCTTTTGTTCATTTATTTTTATTTTTTTGTTATTTCAACGCGTGATTATTTTAAAATGAAATCAAAATGGATTCAAACATTAATTCTATATTATAAAAAGAAAATAAAGAGAGAGAGAGAGAGAGAGGGGGGGGGGAGAGAGAGAGATGGATAAAATGAACTTGCCCCCGTCTACACTTATAATATTGGTATATTAAATAGATATTTTTATTTTAATATCATTTTCGTCGTATATTTATGAATACACAAAAGGTATCCGCGAAGAACAGCCCTGCGTTATTAGCGAAGATGACTCGACCAGTTTATGCTACCGTCGATGACTTTGCTAGGACGGCCTGGTCATTTCTACTAATTAAATCATTTTTATTATATTCTTTTATATTGCCATTAGTGTATTATCACAAATTAACGGTCAGTTGTTTGTAATTATAATACGCGGTAATATTTTAAACTTATTTCAGATTTAATTGACGTAGATAAGTATTATCAGTTAGACATGAATAATAAAGGTTAATTATTCATTGATAAGGACAAGGTATGTAAGATAACTGCAGATAACATGACGTACGACAAAAACTTAGAAATTTATGACTTGGATAAGTTTATTTACGATACGAAAAACCTATTTTACTATTTTTCATTTTAAATTGAATATTTTCATTAAGTAAACAATTACCGACACGTGATATCGAAATGATACGTGATACGAAGCCTGATACGAAATCGAAATAAATAAATAAATAAATAAATAAATAAATAAATAAATAAATAAATAAATAAATAAATAAATAAATGAATGAATGAATAAATAAATAAATAAATGAATAAATAAATAAATAAATAAATAAATGAATAAATAAATAAATAAATAAATAAATAAATAAATAAAATTAAAGAATAATTTAAATTCTTCAATCCTCTGATCCACGTTTTCTCAATATTTAGAATAATATAATCCTGAATAGGACATATAGACGACTATTCCAATAAACAATTTACAGATGTGGTACTATAAACCGGATCAATATGGCAGAGATTACGAAATCAGATCGTTATGCAAAGTAGCAATAGGGAAACTCCAGAAGCAGTTAGAGGGTTGCTTGCTGCTCCTACCGCAACGATTCTCTCGTAGGGAGGGTGTTGAAACGGACGCGAACGGGCGGGAAGGGAGATGTAGTATTTGGTGAATGGTGAACGAACGGATGACTCTTTGGGGATGATTTTTTTTTTTTTCATTTTTCTTTTGAAGATTTAGTCAAAGGAGAGGGTAAAGGTTTCTTGCTAGACTCGTAATCCACCAATCGGGTGGACGTTTACGTTCGATCGAAAAATGAAATTTTATTATATATAAATTCAAAGAAAAAATATAATCAATCCATAAAGATGATCAGACTATGAAAACAAAAGAAAAAGGAATTAAACGAACTTCGTTTTTCTTTTGTTTTTTTCTTCCCTCATCCTTCTTCTTTTTCTTTTTTTTTTCCTTTTTTTGATTATTGAATTTTACCTAAAATATTCTCTATAATTTAATGTTAAGGGTACAGAGCTAAGGGAATAATGGCACTAAGGTGCAGACAACATTTTTCTTTTCTTTTCTTTTCTTTTCTTTTCCTTTCATTTCTCTTCTCTTCTTTTCTCTTTTCATTTTCTTCTTCCTCATCTCACCCTTTTTATTTTCTTTTCTTTTTTTACGACGTTGCCTCCACCTCGGTCACATCGTTTTCGAAATGAATAATTATCCGTGTACGTGTCACGTGTACGAGCCATTCTCGAGGACTCGCGTCGTCATTAGATCCGGTCCCGTCGTCGTCATTCGCGTTTGCGAGTAGAACGTGTCGCGGATAATAAAGCATCGCGAGAACGCTCGACAAAGACACCGCTGTGCGATTAATTTCACGGCACCCCCCTGCGGTTCGATTGAAACGAACGGAGAACTGCGGCTATGCACGACCCTGCTGGAGTTAACGAGAAAGAGAGAAAGAGAAAGAGAAAGAACGATACTTCGTAATGGAGCATCCTGTATTGTACCAAAGAATAGAATCGACCGCACATAATACATTGAAATCGTTTTAATCGCTTGACAATCCCTTTTATAATCTATAAATAAGTGAATTTGACGTACTACTGTACTGACATCAGTATAAAGGAGAAAGAAACTTTTATAAATAGAAACACACGTTCATCGAATATATTATTTTTTATACATTCTTTTTCAAATATTTAATTGTTTATTAAAAAAAGATATATATATATATATATATATATATATATATATATATAAATAGAGAGAGATAAGATAGAGATAAGGTAGATATTTCCCGACTGCTTTTCATCAAAATGAAAAAAAGAAGAAAAAAAGAAAAAAGTATGGATGGGTGGTACCACTGTTTGAAATTGCACACCATCCTCTTTACGGCATCGTGTCGGTAGAGTAACACCGTTGGAAGAAAATTTCGGCAAGAAGGACGAAAAAAGGGAGTTAGTTCAGGGAGGTCCTACCTCCCTTTTAGAGATCTCTTAACAAACCTCATGATACTAACGACACGACTTTGTGCTTGTGCTTGTCGCGGTATCGTATTAACCAAAGTTCTACCGCTTCTTGTACTCGTCTTACGGTTTCAAAAAAAAAAAAAAAAAAAAAAAAAAAAAAAAAAAAAAAAAAAAAAAAGAAAAAAGAAAAAATAGAAAAAAGAAAAAAGGACACTGCTTCCCACATACGACGGCATATCCCGTTAGATATTTTTTCTCTCTTTCTCTTACAAAAAAAAAAAAAAAAAAAAAAAAAAAAAAGAAATAATACCTACCTACCTACCTACCATTCCAGATGTTTGATTTGTTCGACTTAACGAGACGTTATTAATCACTTCTTCTAAGATATACATTTACTGTGTGATCGGTAAGACGAGGGGATGGAGGGGGTGGAAGGGAAGAAAAAGAAGAGAAATTCTATGTTTAGCGATAACAGTAGAATCCGATCTCTAAACATCCAAAGTCACTAATCTAGTATACGTTATAATATAGTACATAGGTATATACTAGTAAAAGTATATATATATATAAAGTAAGGATACTTTCAAAGAGCCGCATTTCAAGAGCGGCACGCGTCCTGTTACCAAAGTGCTACCACCCTCTCTCGAAAAAGGATCTCTATATGAGATGCAAGCCGGCATTTTCAAACGTCTAACAACGAAACGAAAAGAGAGAAAGAGAGAGAGAGTGAGAGAGAGAGAGAGAGAGAGAGAGAGAAAGAGAGAGAGAGAAATTGATTCCTAAGTTTAAAATTTTTAAGTGACTTGACTCCTAAAAAGTCATTTCGGTCTCGCATAAATTATTACCAAATTAGTGCAACGTATAAGAAGACACTCGAGAGTGAATGAAGAAAAGAAGAAGAAGAAGAAAAAAAAAGAAAAGAAAAGAAAAGAAAAAAAAAGAAAAGGAAAAAGAAAAAGAAAAGCTTTCCCATTTTATTTATTTAGACCAACAAAACTATTGATCTTTTTTTCAACATTATCAAAGAAAAATTTTCTTATATATAAAATTATCAATTATCTATTCATATAAATAATAAATAAATAAATAAATATATATATACATATATATATAAAGGGATTGTGATTGAACATGACACATAATTTACGGATCGGTCAAGACTTTAATGATCAAACAACACTGATCGCCCCGCAAAACATTTCGTTCCGTAACGAAGAAGAAAGAAACGAGTAACGTAAGGCCGGTAGCATTACGTTCGTATCGCAACACTAATTGCTCGTCGTTAAAGGTCATTAAAGTATCTGGTTAGCCTATACGACACTTCGCGTGGGGTACTACTTGCGACGACGCAATAATATTCCTCCCACGTGACTCGTCAATCAATATTATCCTACAATAAGCTCGTCACACGATTTTACCCTAATCGCAACGAGCAAACCAATTATTCTTCGTTCTCGTATATAATATTCGATTGATAGATTAGAACTCTCAAAGGTTTAATAAAATAAGGCTCAAGTAAATGATATATATTTAATATGAAAAATGGATGGACATTAAAATTTGTCATTAAACGAAAGAATTTTTCAATCAAATCGTCTTGTACTTCGTCTTCGCCATTTGTCTGTTTTTTTTTTCTTCTTTTTTCATTCTCTCTCTCTCTCTCTCCCTCTCTCTCTCTCTTTCTCTTTCTCTCTTGCTATCTTTTTCTACGCTCCTAAAATTAGAAAGGACTCGAAGTGACATTTTTTTCGCGTCGAAGTCGGTACATCATATTTTTGTAACTCCCGCTGTCGCTTAACCGGCACCATTTTATCGTCGAGCTGTCAACTCCGGAAATTTAACATCAAACGTAACCCCATAACGATAGATGCTTCTTCGTCTTCGTCTTCGTCTTCTTCTTCTTGTCACTTAATCACGAGTATTGTACATCTGTTGGTATGAAAACAAAAAAAAAAAAAGAAAAAAAATAAAAAAAAGAAAAGGAAGAAGGGGAAAAAAAATCAAGAAATCGTGGTCTACGCTCTTCTAAACTTTCGTTTAGTCGAGTAAAGAGAAGATCTATTAAATTCGTAAATTTTTCTGCGATCCAATTTTTTATACGAAACATATATATGTATAACAATTGAACGAACATCTTGTGTTCTTTCTTTCATTCAGTTTTCCTTTTTTTTTTTCTTTCTTTTTCTTTGTCTTTTTTCGCACGAGTAAATAACGTCCGTGATGAGATAAAAATTTCTATGAGTTCACGCGTGGCGCAAGAAATAAGGAATCGTTTTTCAAAATAGGCGTGACACCGACATCGTTTTTCCCGACGAGTGTTGTATTCTTGATGATTCCTTCTAATCGTACACACTCGTGTACCAAAAAGAAAAGAAGAAGAAGAAAAGAAAAGAACAAAAAAAAAGAGGAAAAAGAAAGAAAAAGAAAAGAAAAGAAAAGGAAAAAAAAAAACTAATGACAAGGATCATCACGAGGCCTCGGGATGACTTGCAAAAATCATTTCAATTCCTTCTTCGTATATCTAATTCAATAATCTGAACGCGACGTGAGTGGGCGAGAAGAACGAGAGAAAGCGAGAAAGGGATAAAAAGAAAGAGATAAAGAAAGAGAAAGAGAGGAAGAGAGAAAGAGAACGGCAAATGTAAATGCGATAAACGAGCTCGAGGTGGTATTACAAGAAGGAGCGGAGGAACAAAGGGTACCGCTACTTCCGGCTGAGCCGCATGACCGGCTCAGAAGTCATAAATCGTTTCGTGAACGAAACCAACGTGCTTCTTTCTCCCTTTCTCTTTATCTCTCTTTCTTTCTCTCTCTCTTTTCTCTCTCTCTCTCTCTCTCTCTCTCTCTCTCTCTCTCTCTCGTCCTACAACCAACTCGTACTTCTGACAAATGATCGTTTCACGGGAAGTCAATTAACACCTCGTACGTCGTTCGACGTTGAATTCGAGTTACTTTGAAACGCGTGTCTCTTCGGAACTTTTGCAAGAACGATACAGATTTTATTTTCTCTATAACGACCTATTCCTTTATCTTTCCTTCTTCCTTTTTTTTTTTTTTTTTTTTTTTTTCTTTTATTCTGATCATTTTTTATTTTTCATTTTCACAAATTATTACACCATTACTCCTCATAGAAATTATGTATAAGTATACAGAAATAATAACCTGGTTATAATTCTAAATGATTGTATTCTCGTTCGATGTAAAATATAATTATATCAATCTATTTTACAAATGAAAGATCATTCCTTCGAATGATTACGAACAGAAAAAGATTAGAGATCAAATAAAGAAAGAAAGAAAGAGAGAAAAAAAAAACAAAAAAAGAAAAAGAAAAAAAAAAGAAAGAATATTTTAATATAACGATCAATGTTTCCTAGTAACCATCGTAAGATAATTTAATGGCACTTAAAGAATAACTATGCCAAGAATTAAATGGAAATTAGTTCGCAATGGCCGTTAAATTCCAAGTAATTTAATTGATAGGTCCCTCGAGGTTTATAAAAGTTGCTTTTTAAAAAGAACGTGTATAAATCATAAAAGTGTTAAAGCTTAAGTTAGTATTTAAGTATACATAAACTTTCTGATCTCTTCCGTGTATTTTTCATTTTGACGTTGAGAGGGACGTTCGTTGGTGGATATTATATAGTCTACCATCATCTCTCTTTCGAATTTATCTTCTCACGTGTTTCGCGTGATTTAGCGACTTTGCTTCCTGACGATCTAGTTAACGCGTACACAAAGAAGCAAAAGCACAAGAAGAAGAAGTAGTAAGAGAAGAAGAAGAAGAAGAACACGAAAACGGTTGGAGACGAATGCAGTCACGTCTATCTTCATCTCTTTCTTCCGAATGAATCTCCCATAGCAAGATGACTAATAACTCTTCTCACAACTATTTTTATCTTCGCTACGAACGAGCGGCCGTCGCTCGTGTTAACACGGTTTTCGCCGGACGAAAAACGATCCGGTTAAACGGATGTACCGAATAAAATGGCGACGAAAACACGATCCCCCATTCACGGCTATTCACGGCCAAATATACAATCCACGAACGTGTATCTTTTACGTGCATTAATTTCCTTTTCTTTTTTCCATAGTTGTCGCTTAACAAGTAATGATACGTGCTTGAAAGAAATTTGTCAATACCAGTATACAGATATGATTATACAGTATATAGATATTATAAAAACAATAGCGTAGATTCAACAAGGGTTAAATTTTTATCGATAGTTTTATAATTTTTCTTTTTTATTTACTTTTTTTTCTTTTTCTTTTTTTTCTTTTTTTTTTTTTTTTCTTCTTATGTAATCAATTTTCTTCTTACACCAATTAAATCGATAAAACGATGCGTTCGAAACGATCTCGTGATTTCTATTGCTCTCCCTCTCTCTCTCTTTCTTATTCTCTCTTACAGTCTTTCGAAGGCTCGAAGAAGCGAAATTGAATAAAGTAACGGGCCCGAGGGCGCCGTTAGAATGGAGACGTCGGTCGTGAATCATACTAATCGCCAGTGTGATTAAACGTTTCGTTCTCGGAACTTTAGAACGAACCCTCGCGGCTTTACTTTCCTTCTTCATTCTATCGCTACACCCCTTTTTCTTTCCTCGTTATTACGTCTTTCGTGATAGTGGGAATGCCGATGATGATGATAACAGTCATGACGGAAAAGCTTCGAAGCTTAAAAAATGCATGAGATACTATAGCGCTATCGTTATCCTCCTATATGTTGATTAATCGAAAGACCAGAGAAGTTCGTGCATGGTCTCCAATATGAATTGTCTTTCTATTCCGGAAGACGTCAACGAAGAAACGCAAAGGTAGTATTTCTCTTCGACGTAAAAACGATTTTAATAGACTCGACCCGACGCTAAATGTCAATAAACGTACATACGTAATTCTCTCTTTAAGTTGATTTACTTTGTCGGCCATTCACCGGCATAGTAAGAGAGAGAGAGAAAGAGAGAGAAAGAGAGAGAGAGACAGAGGGAGAGAGAGAGAGAGAGAGAGAGAGAGAAAGAGAGGGTTGGAACTTTGAACTTTTTCTTTATCAGAAACTACATACGACCCTTCTATCATTTTTATTACAACTTATGTATGTAAAACTGTAAAACGAGAGAACTACTTCGCTTTTCATTCTTAAGTTAAACATAATCTCGTTACTCAAACGAGTTTATTTGCGATAAGATACATAGATATTTATGAAACTAGATCATTCTATTAACAATAACAATGAAAACAAACAACAACCAACAACAACAAGAGCTCATCGATATTCTCTGTTTAACAAAAAATTAACATATACCTAATTATTTCTCTTCCTATATCAGCCGATATTAATTCCATCGTAAACGTGGCATCAAAGAAACGCTAAAAGTGACACGTTAATTAAATGACTCTCGTTAAAATCCAACGTGAGCCAACTAAAATTGCTCATAAATGAAGGCGTACTCTCTCGTTATCCGTTCCAACAAGACGAAGAGGTAAGACTCTATGCGGTAAGATCAAGCAAGTATGTAACTAACTAAATGGAGTTAATCGCTCGAGCTAATCCTGTCGAATTCCCTTAACAAACACGACTAGTAAGAATCTTAATCTAATAACGGTTCTGAGTTAGTAAGTAACTACTCTACTCAGTTACTTAGGTATCTTTGGGGACAAGCAGTATTACGCATTCTTGGCGCTGAGCCGTACCTACCACCGTGGAAAAGGAGCACGTGTCTGGCGTCGAATATCGGAAGAGGGCGCGACCTATCGCTTCCCTCTTCGTCCCTCTTTTCCCCTTAACGATCCACCTCTTTCCACCATCATCCTCCTTATTCTCGTCGTTCTTGTCGTTCTTGTCGTCGTCGTCATTGAATAAATCTGCGGTGTTATATACGTCGGCAGGTACGACGTGCGTCAACTTTGGAAGACCTCCTTCGACGAAACGAAAAAGAAAAAGAGAGAGAGAGAGAGAGAGAGAGGGAGGAAGAGAAAGAGAAGGCTTACGCCCACTAAAGAGAGATAGAAATAGAGAGGGAAAGGGAGAGAGAGGAAGAGAGAAAGGGAGATCGATTCTTGAAAGACGAGGCACAGCATAATGAGGCGTCGATGTTGTTCAACGAAATACATAATAAGGCGTGGAAGAATGATGGAAGAAAGCCGAATCTCGATTTAATCGCGTGGATTCGATCGGGGGCGGGTTCTTTCACTCGTGGGGGAAGAACTCGTGCTGCTTCGATGACAAATGGAAAAGTAGCGTACGATCAATTTTCTCAAAGATAAATCTCCCTCTCCTCGATTTTATTCTTAATGTACCGATATAAAGCAAGAAAGGAAGAAAAAGAAAAAGAAAGTAAAAGAACAAAAAAAAGAAAAGAAAAAAAGAAAAAGGAAAGGAAAGAAGGAAACTAATTTCGAGAAGGTACGACGAAGATCTGTATCTTCTTTTGTCATTTTATCTTCGTGCAAAGAAAAAAATAATAATAAACAAAGCAATACAAAACAAAACAAAAAAAAAAGAAACAAGAAAAAGAAAAAGAAAAATAAGAAAGAAAGGGGTACGAATGATTTTAATAAAGAAAGAAAAAGAGGGGGGATGAGGAGAGGAGGAGGAGGAGGAGGAGGAGGAGGAGGAGGAGAAGATGAAGAAGAAGAAGAAGAAAAAGAAAATAGGAGAAAAATACCGTAAGAAAAGAGAAACGAAAAGAAGGGCCTTCCTTCCTCTTTCTTTATTTCTTTCTTTTTTTATCGAAGTACGATGAGAAGGAGACACGATGGCGTTTGCGCGCATAGGGCCCGGAGGCGGCTTCGTGACGATCTGAATTCGCGCAAAGATATGAATAAGGCATTGCCCGTGACAGAGGCGGAACTGCAACGACGACGATGACGATGACGACGAACGACGACGACGACGACGACAACGACGACGACGACGACAATGGCGACAGCAACAACAACAATAACAATAACAACAACAACGTGAACGGAACCAGCAACGACATTGCACGTTACATACCGCAGGCCACATGCGAAACATCTGGCA
>NC_060959.1:6262762-6272762 GCF_910589235.1 Vespa crabro
ACGGTCGGTTAATGACGGTAATTTTCAAGTGGCGCCCGTACCTTCCAGCTTCGTGGAAAACGAACTTCGATGATTTGGCCTTTCGTAGACGCGCGTAATATTTTCTACAACCGACAACAGTTAAAAACACACTTCGTATTATAAAATATAACTTTTTCTTTTCTCTTTTCTTTTCTTTTTTTTTTTTTTTTGTTTTTCATTGTACGACGTCGTAATGATTCGCAAATCGGGATATATTTCGAAATCGGGATATAAATTCTATCGGTAATTCCTTTTCCGACATAAGGGAGGAGAATTAATATTCTTTATACCTAAAAAAGAAAAAAAAATGAAAAAAAAAAAAAAAAAAGAATAAAAGAATCGATCTAATCGCGGAAGAAGAATGAATTTTCTTTCCACCACCCTATAATCTGTTTTCATGAAAAATAGCTCTACGACAATCCCTGCCCTTGTTAACGCCCTTAAGTAATGTCGAATTTATCTCGATGGATACGAATGACTGATTGACTGACTGACTGAATGACTGAATGACTGACTGAATGACTCTGACTGACTATTCCTAACTTATTTCTCACCAATTACAATACCGAATGAATATACACGTACCAAATTCGACGAATGACTTTCGTAGAAAATCTTTCTGGTATAACAGAATATAACCATGGGCGTGAACTCCCACGGATAAATACGTTAGTATTGGTAGGTCTATGCTTATTCCTGGCTTCTTGTTGTCCTATGTAGCCCGTGGGATCATTTAGGTAATCCCTTTGGGATTTGTTTGCCGTCCGCGGCTTCCATCGATCCTAAACGTCGTCGAAACACGTGTAAACCTGTGAGAGCAAAGCTGACAGCCTGTTACGAACAAACATCAAAGGGTCGGTTGTTTGTTCGAAAATATCGTTTATGTTTCAACGTTAAACGGCAAGAATTCCAACGTTGGATTTGTAAACGAGGAACGTTTCAAACTGATTTACGTTCCTGAACTAAATCATTTTAGTTACTTAAGATAGAGATAGACAGAGAAAGAAAGAGAGAGAGAGAGAGAGAGAGAGAGAAGGAAGGGGGGGGAGAAGATTCTCCTAGTGTTTTCTTGATTTACATCCAACGAGAACGCGGTACGAGAGCACGCTTACAAAACATACGAGATTATCTCTTTTAAAGTGATCACTTCTATCCCAACCCCATCCCTTCTCCACAGACCTCTACCGATCGAAACGAGAAATTTGTTTACTCCTTTCTTAAAACTTAACGTTAAATAAACGTTACTGATGACGAGGAAAATCGTTAAGCAAACAAAACGAGAGAAGGAGCTATCGAACGTATTTGAAACAAGTTTGTGCAAACACTTCTTCGTTTTCACTCGTATAGTATATCGATTCCAAAAAAAAGGGACCGTCGGATATTCGAGTGCATATCTATTTGTGTTAGAACGAAACGGAAAATTTGTGGGAAAAGGACCCTTCGAACACAAATCTCTTGGCAAACATACGATGATCTCTTGGACTTAGTATTGCAATTTTTTTTCTTTTTTCTTTTTTTTTTTTTTTTTTTTTCCTGAAAAAGTCTATCTCTTGACCGTTGCAACGTAAACCACCAGTAACCAAGTGAAAGATTCTTCAAAGGTAGACAATTTATTTGTTAGATAAAGAAAGGATATGTGTCGACCAAGTAGCAAAAAAAAAAAAAAAAGAAAGAAAGAAAGAATGTCGATTTTAAATACACAAAACGAAATACAATCAATCACAAAGGATTTGTTTGGTCACGAAGTTGACCATCCTTTTATTTTCATCTCTTTTTTTCTCTCTCTTCTTTTTTCTTTTTTTTTTAAGAAAAGGATCTCTCGAGAACGATGATAAAGGATAGTTAAAACGCACAGCTGAGAGAGAGAGAGAGAGAAGAGAGAGAGAGAGAGAAAGATTGTCTAGTAAGAATTTCGCAAAGATCTCACCACGTTCGTTCGTCTCTTTGTCCGGCAAAATGGCGTGAAATATCGAGGGTCGTTCCTCTAGCTGTGCCTCTGTTACCCTAAACGAACAAACGTTCTATATTTTCTACGAAACCGGTTTATGAGGACGTCCCTTATACCTTTAGAAAAAAAAAAAAAAGAAAAAAAAAAAGAAAAAATAGAAAAAAAAAGAAAAGAAAGAAAGAAAGAAAAGGTAAGTACCCATGACGAATTTTCGAATAAAGGAACATCTTCGAGGGATACGCTATCAAATTTGGCAAACCTACCACCTATTTAAAAATAGTAACGTCTTATACAAGTATATAAGTAATATCATAATAATTCATTATTCTATTTCTTTAAATATCATATACAGATAAATTTTATATACATTCATCTTGTAGATATATAATTTATTACTTTATACTTATTGATTTGGAAAAAAAAGGGGGGAAAGAGTAGGAAGAAAAAGACGAAAGAAAGGAAAAAAGATATCTTAATAAAAAAGAAAAAAAAAAAAAAATCAATCATTACGTGAACGCCTATCGTAACTCTTTTCATTACGAACTCTTTTCAATCCTACGCGAGTACATTCGCTGCGTTCGTTTTTTTTTTTCCTTTTCTCATTTTTCTTCTTTCCTCCTTCCCTTTTTTGCTTTCACTTTCACCCCGCCTCCCTACCAGCCCCCACTCTTCCCCCCTTTTAGCAAAAGTATAAACATAAGGAAAATTGAAAATAGAATGAGAAATAATAAGGAACGAGTTAAAGTGAGACGAAGGTCGAAACGTTGGAATCGTTTGCCCGTAGATCCGCGCGATGACCGACGTCCCAAGAAAACAAGGAAGTGACGTCGTCGCTACGGTATCGATGATTATAATTAGCGGACCGATATACCGGAACAGGAACGAACTGATTACCGTAATCAGTCGCACGCAGTCGCGCGCGGCACGATTCTCCACGTGAGAGGTTGGTGTTACTCGAAGAGAGAATACTTTCGTGTTCTGTAAATGTGTATGTGTCTGTGTGTTTGTGTTTACGTATATATTTGTACGTGTTCATAACGCTGTAGGGTTGCCTGGTGGAGGAAAAGGAGGAGGAGAAGGAGGAGGAAGAGGAAGAAGAAGATGAAGAAGAAGAAGAAGAAGAAGGAAAAGAAGAGGAGGATGAGGAGAAGGAGGAAGTAAAAGAAGAAGGAAAAGTGGGGGTGATAGTTTTGTTCACTGTACATAACACGCATGCGCGTGTGTAACGCAACTCTTTTCTCTCCTTCCCCCCCTGCTCTCTCTGTTTTTTTCCCTTTTTTTTTCTTTCTTTCCTTCCTTCCTCCCTCCCTCCCACCCTCACGCCTTCCCATCCCACCTACTCTCGTCTCTCCTTTTTCTCTCCCATTTTTTTTTCCTCATCCACGTATAACGCGACTATTATTATATACCGTACATAGTAGTCGCAGGGACAAAAGGCTCCCCATATGACGGGACCGGCTATTCGCAAGGCTAATGTATGTCTTTAGAAACATTACTCTATGATAATTAAACGTCTATGAGTGCGCGGCATTGTTACGCTCGTAGCTTTGAGCCGCATTACCCGGAATGACACGTTGCGCTACAATGCTTCCGATGTCGTGAACACCGTCTCGCCGCCGACGTCGTTGCGAACGACGAACGATTCGAACGAAATAAAAAAAAAAAAAAAAAAAGAAAAGAAAAAAAAAAAAGAAAAAAAAAGTAAAGGAAGAATAAGAAGAAGGGAAAAGAAAAATGTAGTAGTCTCATAAAAGGCGCGGGAAAACTCGAACAGATCCGACGACGTTTTTCTTCTACCAGCGAAAGTCACGATATATCTCTTTCCATTTAAATTGTGAGATCCGTTCGGGATCCACCCGAACACAACAATTTCAGAAAGTTTCAAGATCTCTCTCAGGAATAGAATTGCGGAATATTTACTAGCTCGCAGAATTCTACGACGTGAGAAATTTTCAAAGAGGAAAGAAAAAAATGTAGGTAAAAGAGAAGAAGAAGAAGAAGAAGAAGAAGAAGAAGAAGAAGAGGAAGACGAAAAGGGGATGAAGAAAGAGTGGAGATTGTGATTTATGATCACTATAGTTTACGTAAGATGGACATTTGCGGCCTACTTTAAAGTCGGAAAAAGTGGAATAAAGGAACGAATGAATGAGTACATGGAATAAAGGAAAGATATGAGAGAGAGAGAGAGAGAGAGAGAGAGAAGAGGGGGGAAGGGAGGGAATGAGAGAATGAGAATCATTGGTGGTTAACAGAATTGGGTCAGTCAAAGATAAATGCGGAGTACAATACGAAATTTTGACTGGTCTGCGGTTAGTCTGGATACACGTAAGTACTTATGTACTCGTGTATCGATGATCGCTGATCCTTCTTATTCTTTTCTGAACTCATCTTCTTTTTTTCGTATTTATCTCTCTCTCTCTCTCTCTCTCTCTCTCTCTCTCTCTCTCTCTCTCTCTCTCTCTCTCTATCTGTCTTTCTCTTTTTCGTTATCGATCGGCACACGTGAATACTCACGCCTTTAATTTTCCCTTACGCTCACTAAAGTCATCTGCATCGACCGCAAAGCATCTGCCCTCTCGCTCCCGAGACCCCTAATTAATAATAATACTCATCGATATGAGCAACGTGAGCATTCGAGCAATCGAACGAGATAAGATCGTCGGGCGTTTAGTCGGTAGCCGATAAGAAATCAAAGAAGATCGCCAATATTTTTATATCGATCTGTCTGTGAGATAAAAAAAAAAAAAAAGAAAAAAGAAAAAAAAAGAAGAAAAAAAAAGGAGAGAAAAAAAAGCGTGATATATTTCTCCACGATCGGGAGAAAGAAGTTTCGTTCGAAAATTAACCGATCACTGTAATTTTCTTTTGACACAGCTTGAAATAAATCATATTAATTCTTACACTTTTCTTCTTAACAGCTTGTCGCATGGACTAAATTGTAAACTTATATTCGGTAATTAATAATAATCGGAAAAAAAACGGGAGGGAAAAGAAAATAAATAAATAAAAAACCAGTCAAGGGAGAGAGAGATAAAATCGTCTGAAAGAAGTGATCGGTCGCAATAGCTGTTAAATTGTTAAAGTAAAAAAAAAAAAAAAAAAAAAAAAAAAAAAAAAGAAAGAAAGAAGGAAAAAAAAGAAGAGAGAAAAGAAAAAGGAAGAAGTTTTTATAAAAACAAGATCCTGTCAGTTTTTCTCGTAGCTCGAAAATTATTTATATATTCTCTCTCTCTCTCTCTCTCTCTCTCTCTCTCTCTCTCTCTCTTTCTCTCTCTCTTTCTTTCTTTCTCTTCAAATCGGGTGCATCTGCCGCGAATTCTCGGGGGTTGGCACGGCGACACGAGCGAATATCAGGGCACATATATATCGGGGCGTGGCCGATAGTGTCGTTTCCTACGGGGCATTGTCCCAGGACGAGATGCACCTGGGAGTGAAGGCACCACGCCTCTGAGAGCCACGTAAGCCTCTCTTTCTCTTTCTCTCTCTCTCTCACCCTCTTTTTCTCTTTCTTATTCTCTCCCTTTCTCTCTTTCACGCATACACTTTTTCGACGCGATGCGTGCACCCTCCTCGACGCGCGTGCTCGCGCGCACGCGTGCGTCTCGATCGTACCACCTTTTCTTCCTTAGCACATATGTACACAGATACACACACACATATATATATATATATATATATATATATATATATTTATGCCTACATACATGAATTTCTCTATCTATATATACGATATATATGCTCGACTGTCTGTCTGTCTGTCTGTCTGCTGTCCGCTGTCTTTACGTACGTACATACGTACGTACGTGCGTTCGTTCATTTTTATGTATCTGTATGTATGTATGTGTTGTATGTGTTTGCGTATAAATGTATGGGCGCGACATACGGGAGCAACAACGAGAAAAGACACGATACACCGCGACGGTCATTACGCGTCTATAGGCATTGTTCGCGATATATGCCGGATGCTCGAAGAAGAGCAAGGAAAAAAGTAATGGTGTTTCGAACCGGTTGCACGTATGTTATTCTGCGTTCAACAGTTAACGAAAATTTATCTCGAAGAAGAATTCTAAAACCTAGACGTTAAACCTTCCCTCTCCTCTACTCCCCCCCTCTGTCACGGCCCCTCTGTAACCCAATCTTTTTTCGTGTCTACAAAGAAGACAAAAAAAAAAAAGAAAAATGAAATAAAATTATGGCAGGCAATATAACAGTACATAATTAAGATAAATATATGGAACATTAATTTTTGAATAATGAATTAACGATGAAACCTTTGCGCTATCAGATGAACATCATTCGCGTGAACAAGACAGAATTTTTCTTTTTTCTTTCTTTTTTTGTTTTTTTCTTTTTTTGTTTTTTCTTCTTCTTCTTTAGTTTAATCAAACAAAAAAATATCGACAGGAGAGACTAATTTCATTGCAAAATAGCTTTAAACGTATTATCTATTAGAAATATGATTAGATTACGAAAGGTTTAATTTAATAAAATAAGCCTAACAATGACTAATACTAAATATTTCTCTATCTATTTTGCAAAAAAAAAAAAAAAAGAAAAAAGAAAGAAAGAAAAAAAAAAGAAAACATTGTATTCTTTCATGCTATATTGAAAGATTTAACTGCCATATATTCGAATAGGAATCGAATGAAGATCGATGAAACATAAAATCGAGGTAGTGGAAGCAACGAGCCGTTTAAATTAGCGCACAATGGCGGTGTCTTTGGACTCGCGAGATTCTACGACGACACGTACACCTAAGCGCTGCCCCAATACGCCTGGGGGCGGCTAGGGCGGAGGCGAAGCCGCCCCCAGGTGGGTCAGGGTGGTACCCGTCGTATCTCTCTTTCTTCCTCTCCTCTTTCTACTTCTCTTTTTCTCTGTTCCATTCTATCTCTCTTTTTCTAATCTTTCTTTTTGTTTTTTTCTACCCCTCTCTCTCTCTTTCTCTCTCTACTTCTCTCTCTACTTCTCTCTCTATTTCTCTCTCTCTCTCTCTCTCTCTCTCTCTCTCTCACTGTGTGTGTGTGTGCATAAATAACGTGACAAGGAGGACTTGGAGCACGACGTAAATCGTAGAAATACGATCAACGCCCACACCGAGACTTCTTTCATTATGTCCTCCTGTTTTTTTTTTTCTTTTCTTTTCTTTTCTTTTCAATTTTTCTTTTTTTCAATCTTCAAACGGCTAATTTTATCCTTCCAGGACGTTTATAACTATCGATGAATATTTCGAAGAATAAGAAAACGTTCTGATCTATCTTTTTTACTCGAATCCTTCGTATCTTGTCATTATCCCTTTTATCATAATCTCCGTAATCTCAATTCTTGATTCTATTTGTATCAAAAAATTATTAAAAAAAAAACAAAAAAAAAAAAAAGAAAAGAAAAAGGCAAGAAAAAAAAATTATATACCTTACGTAAAACTTACAATATTACTTTGTACCTAATACGATTGTGATATACCACGAGTATATAACTTACACATTACAAAAAAAAAAAAAAAAAAAAGAAAAGAAAAAAAAGGGAAAAAAAAATTTATGAAAAACTTCGAGACACGAGATTATCAATTTTCTGACGATAACATGAAATAAAGTTTTTACAATGCATAACCACATAGATAATTTAACCTCGTAACTTTTGTTCCAAGTTACGTGACTTAATAGAAGATTTAATAATTATATGAAAATATATGATTATTTTCGAAGATAATTAAATCCGACGGAAAAATTGACGATTAAAAATTTATATAGATTTGTTATTTATAATAAATATAAAGTAGATAGAGTTATAATATACAGAGAGAGAGAGAGAGAGAGGGGGGGGGGGAGGTCGGGGGAAGGAGGGAGAGAGATATATATATATACAAATAATAATTTCTACCAATACATATTTCATATATCGATCACGTTTTGCATAACACGAAAGTGTTTCGCAAGTTTTTGTTCGTTTTGAACACGATCGGAACAATGAAAGAAGACCGTTGCCTTCCCGAAGGATGATGATAGTAGCCGAAATGTTTTATGGCAACAGATGGAGAAACAGGTCCGTAGGCACGTCACTGTCTTCGAAACTGTTCCTTTTTCTATGCATGCACGTACCTTGCCACTCGCATATGCCCGAAGAAATAATGACGAGTGGTTCTCTTTACCACTTCGTTTGTAGTATATATCTCCTTTCCGCGGGAAAGGATATGCGTGTTACCGCAGATTCTTTCGCGCGTATAACTACAATCGTTCGACAATCGTTCCATCCGTTTTCTTTCGTTCCTATCGTTTTCACAAACGGAAGTCGAATGGCAGAAAAAATGGGACATTCGAAATACGAGAAATTAAATTAATCGATCGTTCGAATTGATAATTCGATTTGGACCTCGATATCCAAGAAAGATAAAAAAAACGAGAATTAGTCTATACGATGATATCTAAAGATTTAACTTTTATCAATATTTTCAAATGAACGTTGGAGAATTATCATCATCATCATCATCGTAATCATCATCATCATCATCGGATATCTTTGTCTTACATAACATCAGATCTCATTCTTCTTAGATGGTAAAATCGTAATCTTTTAAATTATTAAATTAAAATAGAAAAACAAAAACAAAAGAAAATAATAAAAAAAGAACTTTCGTTTAATTTATCCTTAAAGATAAAGAAAAATTTACACCAACATTTTTTATATTTTAAATATAGAATAAATATTGTAATAAAATATAAATAGAACAAATATAAAACGATAATACTTTTAAATGTTATATATCAAAAAATAAAGTCTAAGAAATCGAGTGTCGAGAGATCAATGATCTTCCCCTATCGTTGCCCCTCCTGAACCCCTCCCCCATAACATATTCGTGTTAACGAGCGTATCAATAAGTCGTGTTTACATTCTTAAAGCTCGATAATCGATGACAAATATTGAGGCAGATGCTCGAGCGTATCCTTCGCCCTAAATTCTACTAAAACTTCAATTCGCGTTTAAACTTTGATCCCTGAAATGGATGACTAAAAGAAACGACCATTTGACTTTTTCGCGGCTAACCTTTCGACGTTATTGTCGGCATGGTTATTGCATTTGTTCCGATTCGAATACATAAATCAGGTTTAGTGGTGGATCGAGAGAAAAGAAGGGGGGAGGGGGAGGGAAGAGGATAGGTGAAAGGACAATCGATTCAAGTTTTGGATGCTGCTGTTGCATCGTCATAGTATTTTCGGTAGTCTTCAAAAGCGAACGTAAGAATTCTCAGGCGCGGTATTTTCCTAAATACGAAGAGAGAGAGAGAGGGAGAGAGAGAGAGAGAGTATGTCTGCGTATATGTGTGTTTGAAAAAAAGAGAGAAATAGAGTGAGAAAGAAGAGGCGCGACCACAATGTAGACGCGATGACAAATGGCGCTAGCCATTTCGTAGGGAACACAAAACGAAGGAAGACCTTCTTTTTACTATACTCCACTATAACTATACTTTACTATACTATAAGGGACCTTTACGGAAAACCTATGTGTCATTCTGATACTTCTTAAACGCATCGCGCTACGGAACTTCGAAGGGATACGCCCTGATACAAGATTCTTACCGCATTTTATAATAATACATCGGCTCGATTCTTACGAATAGACGAAGGAGAGGATGCTCTTACACATCGAACAATGTGAGAAAGAACGTAAACGGTACAATAGTAAGTATCGAAAAACGAAGAAAAAGAAAGAGAAAGAGGGAGAGAGAGAGAGAGAGCGAGTGAGATTCTCTAGAAAATATCCATGGTACATACATACGTTCACGATTATATTCGCAATGACAAATCGTTATTCCACGAAATCGTCGAATATCTTCTCGATTAAAGGATAAGAAAGTTAATTTCGGAGGTTGGCTTGAACAAGGGAGAGGAAAGGGGGATAAAGGGGAGGGGTGGATGCTTGGGGATTATCCGTGATTTATTTCTACATTATGAATAAAGTCTATCTATAATATTGAACAAGAAAAGTATCTTCGATAGTGAATTACTTTTTTATACGATTTTATACGACGACAAC
>NC_060959.1:6277762-6282762 GCF_910589235.1 Vespa crabro
AAAAAAAAAAGAAGAAGAAGAAGAAGAAGAAAAGAGAAAAAAGAAAGAAAAAGAGAAAAGACACGTTCGATTTAAAACGACAAAATTACTAAGAAAATCATCAATGAGTGATCGAATTTTCGATCAACACGATTCCAAGATCGGAATCGAAGAAATACATCCCTTTTGACTTTGGACACTTTTACGATCAACCACCAACCAGGTTGACCCCACTCTCATAGCGGAATCGTCTTTCGCTTGAGATAAACGTAACGATTGGCGAGGATGGAGGGTCGAATCCCTCTCGCTCGAGGGACCCTCGAAAACCCGTTTCCATCATTGAAGAAAGGAAAGAAAGAGAGAAACAGAACCAGAGCCAGAGAGATAGAGAGAGAGAGAGAGAGTGAGAGAAAGAGAGAGAAAGAGAGAGAGTGGGAAGATAGAAAGGAAGGATAAGTGGGCAGTACTGGATAAAATCGTAGCAGCATGGTTGGTGCTTGACGCGTGCTGGACGCTTGAGAAAATGGTCGACGATAAAGCGGACACACGGAAGAAGAAGAGGAAGAGGAGGAGGAAGAGCAGGAGGAGGAAAAGGAGGAAGTAGAGGAAGAAGAAAAAGAAGAAGAGTAAGAGATAGCGATGACCGTCACCACTTTATTCCAAAGAAAAGCTCCGAACCCATTTCCTGTGTTTGGCTTCGGATCTTTTCTTCTATTGACCATAAAGTTAATACATCCGTATGGCTATAACGATTAGGGTATCTTTCGATACTATTCCCTCCCCCCTTCTCATTGCCCCATAGCGTTCCTCTTTTGTACATTCTCCCTCTTCCCCTCTCTCTCTCTCTCTTTCTCTCTCTCTCTCCCTCTTTCTCTTTCCTATCTATATACTAACTACAGAACTGCTTTTGCCATTGTTAAATACAAAGACGGGATATTCACGAAAACTTTCTGACAAATTGGTCGCGTGTCGACTAACGTAGGGATCCTTTATGGATCTCAAAGATACTTAAAAGCGGAAGGAAACTGTAACCAGTTCGATGTACTTAACGAGTACGTTGATGAATCGCTATCGGAATTGAGTAAAAACGTTTTCGAGGGAGGTAATAATTTTGATCGACAAAAAGTAGAGAGAGAGAAAGAGAGATGGAATTCGCGAGAGAAATATCGAGTTGAGCTCCTCGTTCGGCAGGTCATAAAGATAAATAGTTAGCCAGCAAATTTACACAATTTGCGGCTGGTCGATGTGGATACATGAAAGAGAAAGAGAAAGAGAAAAAGAGAGAGAGAGAGAGAGAGAGAGAGACAGAGAAAAAGAGAAAGAGAAAGAGAGAGAAGACGAAGGCGGAGGTAAGATAGGAAGGAAAGAGGCAATCTGAGGAAATTGGCAAGAGCGACGAACCAATTTCCGAAAGAGGCCCGCAAACACCGGGCCAGGGGTCAGTCGGGGTGAGGGTTAATCGTCGATAAAACGAGCCTCGTTAACGCGCCTCGTTGCTGTACAACCCTCTCGCTAAAAGAGGAAGAGAAAAAAGAGAAAGAGAAAGAGAGAGAAAGAGAGAGAGAGAGAGAGAGAGAGAGAGAGAGACTTGCGACCTTCCAAGCTTGACACGTCTTCGTACATTCAACGCTACCGGTAAGACCAAACCTTTCCGTTAAAATCGACTTTACGTTAGTATATTATGCGTCCACGTTCTTCTCCTCCGATTTAATGGCTGATCGAGCTTGGAAAGTTTTATAGACATACCTAGCGAGAATATACCACCGAGAATTATATAAAGTTTATGATCGTTATCAAGTCGATGATTCCTTCTTCTACGGAAGGTGTCTCATTAAAAGCTCCAATATCTTTATCCATGATCGCTATTAGAAAAGCTATCGCGCTTATAAGTCCAACGGTTTTAATGAAAATAAAATCGAGAAACTATTTCGTTCATCGCGTACACGTTTTGCGTTGAAATTTCACGCGGCTCCCTTTTCTACCGTGGGTTATATACAATGTCGCTATTTCGTACCGCAAATTACACCGTGGAGAATTTTAAATTCGTAAGACACCAGATATCGCATTCCGCTCGTAATCTCGCCGAGAGCTATTCTTGGCAAAGACCAGGACGACTTCGACTCGCCATAATGCACGTATCGCGAAGAAAGAAGAAGAAGAAGAAGAGAAAGAGAAAGAAAGAAAGAAAGAAAGAAAGAAAGAAAGACAGAAAGAAAGAGAGAGAGAGAGAGAAAGAGAAAAAAGAAAGAAAGGGAGAGAGAATATTTGAGAGAGCCCGAAAACGTAATTTTGCTCTCTCTCTCTCTCTCTCTCTCTCTCTCCCCCTCCTTTCTGAGGGACCACCGGCTGCCTCGGTTCTGTAGGACGATTAACATTCCCAAAGCAATTGCACCCACGACGACGCGCCCGGGCCAAGCAAGCAATTGCTTTTCTGGAACGTCTGCCGATGCTCTGAAGCTCCGAGAGGAATCCTCTTGCTATCCTTATGTTTGAAAATAGCGCCCTCAGATGGCAGCAGCGATCGATACTATCAAGAAAGAATGGAAACCATCGCCGAAGATATTGTAGACCAAATATCCAAGAGAGAATCTCTTTTTTGTAGAGAATACGTAATCTTTTTTCGATTGAACGTAATAATTATCTTGTTTATACGAGATAAGATCGAACGAAATATTCGTAAATTTTTTTTTTTATATACGTAAAAAGATGTATTCGATGAAAAAAAAAAAAGAGAAGAAGAAAAAACAAGAAAAAGAAAAAGAAGAAACAAAAAAAATAAAATAAAGAAAAAATGTTAATTATTGTAATATACTTATTACATATATTAAAATATAATATATATATATATATATATATATATATATATATATATATATATATGTTTGTAGATGTGCGTGAGATCGTAGAAAAAAACGAAAAGAAATACACAGATTGAATGGAGAAAGAAAAAAAAAGGAAAACAAAAAAAGAAAAAAAAAAGAGAAAAAAAAAAGAAAGAAAGATGAATAAAAAGAAAAGGGAGGGGGAATAAATTTTTTGTTTAATCAAAGACAAAGTCCTATCGGATAAGTGACAATCAACGATCTGAAATTAAAGAAATAAGAGATTGGAAAGGTACTCGTTTTATTTTCAAACGGAAACGGAGATTCCAAAGCCGCGAGTAGAGTGGTCTCGCGGGAAGGAAAGAAGAAAATTGAGGAAGGAGAGGGCGCAGGATAGGTAGAGGGGTTGAAAGAGAAAGCCTATCAAGAAAGACATAACGAAGAGGAGGAAAGAGAGAGAGAAAAAGAACGAGAGAAATAGATAGAGAGAAAAAGAGAAAAAGAAAAAAATAGAGAGAGCAAGAGAAAGAGAGAGAGAGAGAGAGAGAGAGAGAGAGAGGGAGAGAGAGAGAATGCGGGATCGTGGTCGTTCGTTCTTGATTCGCGCGGAGATTTTTGTCGCCGAGTGTCGCTATCGGGCGGCCTCATCAACCGGATTACAGGCTTCGCTCGTGTTCGCGGTACCGTAGTCGAGAGTCGCGTGGATAGGCGGAGAAGCACGGAGGAGAGTAGGTACGCGAATACTATGGAAACCAAGTAAGTACCCTTCTTCCTACCTTCGAAGCCTGACACGAACTAAAACTAAACGGAAAAGAAACGAACACGAGTCTATCCGCTAACAAATGTCATTCTTCTTCTTATCTCACCTTCAAACTATCAATAAATAAGAGACATCAAATGAGCTTGTATCAATCAACATTGTTTTCTATCCTTTCGATCAACGATATAATTTATTCTATTTTTCTTTTTGTTTTTTTTTCTTTTTTTTTTTCCTTTTTTCTTTTGATCTTCTATCATCTAATTAGTTTGTTTGTCCTTTGATATAAAGGATGAAACACATAGTACGTAACGTATACTATAATTTTAACTTATGTAAATAATGGTGTTATATACGTTATATTACATTTTTATATCTAATACGCTATATACTATATATATATATATATATATATATATATATATATATATATATATCATATATTTATATGTTTATTTAAATGATTCATTTGTATTGAATTAGTTTATAGCTTCCAAGAAGGTATCATTTTATCGGATAGGAATACAAAATTTTCATTATACGGATCGTAAAGATATTGTCAATAAAAACTGTGTATAAAAACTTGCATTAATAATTAAATATTAATAAGCAATATAAAAACATTTTTTTTTCTTTTTGTACACATATATATATATATATATGTATATATAGAAAAAGGAATAAAACATTTCCTCTAAAGTTAAACTAATAAACAAATAAAGAAATATATAAATAAATAAAAATAGAAATAAATAGTAAAAATAAAAAAAAGAAGAGAATAAAAAATGAAGAGAAAAAAATGTAAAATAAAAGCGAATCGAGAGAACAAAATCGATCCAGAAAAGGACGGGGTACGAACGAACGATCGGAAGAAGGATTCCGAAGGTTACCGAGAGAAGGCACGTCGCGATGAAATGAGGAGCGGCAATGGCAAATAAATCGCCTTGCTGGCGTCACGTCCACGATCCGAGACGAGGGCGAACGCTCACGAAAGCTCATGATGGACCCGCGCGAATCGTTCTCCTCCACCTCCTTTGATCTTCGCCGGCTGCACGACTCCACCAACGTGTCTTCGATCCGTTGACAGAATTCGATCTTTTCTACTTTCCACCCACCGGTGTCTCTACCGTCTCCAATCCGCCTATAAACTTTTTTTCTCGTTCACGCGGTTCCGCGTCTCTGAACAAAGAGCACGAATTTCTATTTGTACATACACACACACACACACACACACACACATACACACGTACGAGAGAGAGAGAGAGAGAGAGAGAGAGAGACAGAATGGGAGAGAGATTGGTGCGTTTGTCATCTTTTTTTTACATTCGCAATTATTTTCTTTTCTTTTTTTTCTTTCCGTTTTATACAGCTATAACTTTTAGTTTATCCATTGCCTGCGAATAAGATCATTTATCAGTCTGACATCGCCCGATCGATTACGA
>NC_060959.1:6287762-6295262 GCF_910589235.1 Vespa crabro
ACACAATTGATTACTAAATTTTCTAATTTTCGATTCGATAAACACGATCTCATAAAAAGTTATCATAAAATCAACAACGATCATTCATTTAATCGATTAAGAAATACAAACTATAAAAGTAGATAATAAATATCAAGAGAAATATTACAAAAATGATCTATTATATTTCTAACGGATGTAATACATATCTCTTAAATATTTATTCGTCTGATGGAAAAATCCCACAAGGTTCTCTTTATAATATTTAGCTTTATCCGAGTGCCATTTTTGGAAGAAATTTGCGGTCCATTTGGTAGTAACATAGATTATCCCCCTAAAGTGCCGAATCCGGATCGAAGTATTGTAATAACCGTCAGGTAAATCTTGAGCTCTTGTCTCTTAGTGCGCAGTTCTATGTAGTTCAACGTTCTGTTGACGGCACCGTCGGTGTTAGAGGCCCCGTCACTTTGATATGTAAATACACGCACTGCAGGGTGTCCCCGAAACGTGTAGCACGAATCCACACGCAAACGTGCGTTTCTATATGCATCAATATATATATATATATATATGTGTGTGTGTGTGTGTGTGTGTGTGTGTGTGTATAAGCGTCTCCTAGACGAGATGTGTTATGAGGTATATGTATATATATATATACATACATACATACATACATATATATGTATATATCCATCGATATATATATAGATATAGGTGTGTATGCGAAACGTTAGCAGCAACCCTAGCCGAAGAGCAGCTCCCGATGTGCATTTGCTTCACCGAACATCCCACAATGGGCCTCTGACTATGAAGGCAAATCCACGAAAAGGGCGGCACGAGAGAGAGAGAGAGAGAGAGAGAGAGAGAGAGAGAGAGAGAGAGAGAGAGAGAGGAAAAGGGAGATCGAAGGGCTCGTCCTGAATCCACGAGAGACATCCAATATCGCCGTTATCTCCATTCGAAGCGCGTCAATATTGACTCGACGAAGGTTCTATCCAAAGTCGAGAAACACTTTTACGATCTCTCGATCGAGATCAGCATCGAACAACTTTTATCGAAAAATCAAATCGAAGTTGCCCGTAACGTTTCTTTCAATTTTTTCAATTTTTTTTTTTTTGAAAGATCAAAAAAAGTATCTACAGCGAGGTTAATTAAATTTCTCTTTTCCTATAACTATTTAATAATAATTTTATTATTAATATACACGCGAGAAATATATTAATTTGATCGAACAAGATCCGAATAAATCTTCGAATGCAATTATTAACACGAATAATTCAAATCTATCGCGTGATTTCGTGTCCTTTCACTCTTTCTCTCTCTCTCTCTCTCTCTCTTTCGTATGTTTCGATCACATTAAATATTTTTATACGAATACTAACGTTAGGCGACGCCTAATTTAATAAGAACATTGCTAATATAGAGTAGATAAGCGTCTCTAATGACAGCATATCGAGGAAGTTGATCTCCCGATGGTTCTTTTCTTGATTTCATTTTTCTATTTTTTCATTTTTCTTCTTTCTTCAAATTACACCCCAAGTCCATAACCCTTTTCAAATGGAACGACTGGAAATGATAGCGGTCGAGCGATATCTATCGTCGCATGCCAAAGAGTAATACCGTCGAGTAGCAAAGAGAAAGAAAGAGAAAAACAAGGAGAAAAAGAGAGAAAGAGAGAAAGAGAAAAAGAGAGAAAGATCGTTGCTACTCGTATTACTCGTGCTCAACGATGGGCATCGCTCGTTCCCGTTGGTGCATCCGTCAGAAAAACGTAGGTACTTAGTAGGCTGCTTAAGAAATCGTGTCTCTTCAGTCTCAAAAAAGGCTGAGAAAATATGAGAATACGGGATAATATCCAAGATCGATTAAAAAGAAGCTAAAGATGGGTTTGCTGGGTAAAATTGATCGGGTGGAGAATGTAAGTAAGTACTTGCTAAAGTTAGCTCGAACGAACGTTAGCGATCATAATGCGAATCGTAAGGTGCATTTTCTCTCTCTCTCTTTCTCTCTCTTTTTTTCTTTTTCTTTCTTTCTCTCTTGCTTTCTTTTTCTTTCTCTCTTCTTCTTCTTCTTCTTCTTCTTCTTCTTCTTCTTCTTCTTCTTCTTCTTCTTCTTCTTCTTCTTCTCCTCCTCCTCCTCCTCCACCTCCACCTCCTCATCCGTGCACCCCTTCAAACTCGTTGCAAGCGCACGCACGCAGCTCACTCGCATGTGCTGGTGGCCGTGCGCATAATGGTGCCCGTTTAATGTTAACGACGCCATTTTCTGAATATGGATATCAACCGCCTTTGACTCGAGGCGCTCATGAATTTTCATACGCGCGACTCTCTCTCTCTTTCTCTCTCTTTCTCTTTCTGCACACTCCTCTACGCCATGAAAACCTCCGAGCCGGCGGCTTACGGCCATTGCTTTTTATTCCAACTGTTACCACTTGGTTTCTTCCGCAGTGCGGCCCTAAGTTGCATGCCATTTCGAAAGAAAATCACTCGTCTAATCGTCGCATAAAATTTCGTCTTTCCTAATGTCCTCTCTCTCTCTCCAGTTAGCTAAGTTTATATATATATATATATATATATATATATATATATATATATATATTATTTTTTAATTCGTAACATCTTGTTGGATCTGTTTTTACTTTCGTATTTAATGCAAAACATTACGAATTATTCGAACGCAGTTTTGACATTCACTTAAATTTCGTTTTCATGTGGCAGGTTTTTATTTATTTTTTTTTTTCTTTTTATGATAAAGAAAATTAAACCGCACAACCGTTCCGTGTAATTTAGATATTAAAGAGTAAGTATATACGTATAATTTATACGTTCATTCGATAATATCTTATTTATATACATATACTTCGCTCATATTTCATATAGGTACTCTATCTATTCTCTCGTTCCTTCTCTTTGACGCATATTCCATTTTAACACGCCCATCTTAAACGCGCTATTAAGTATATACTTCCTTCAATGAAGATCTACGCTCTCGATCTCGATCAATTTTTATCAAAGTAACAATATACTTACTCGCGTACGCTATAATAATAATAATAATAATAATAATGATAATAATAATAATAATAATAATAAATAAATAAATAAATAAATAAACAAATAAATAAATAAATGTATATATAAACATATGTGTGTGTGTATAGAAAAAAAAAACATAAAAAAAAAAGAATAAAAAATCGATCGATCGGAATTTCTTACCCAATAAAAAAAATATATAATTATAGTAGAGAAATGAGCAAGGATGATTCCGCTGATCGATTCGATCGATCTTTTAAATTTAAATCGATGATCCTAGCAGAACGATCCTAGTAGAATCTCATTGTGATTAATATTCATGATTATCAAAGGAATTCGAGATAAAAAAAAATGTCACGTAGTACGTGTACTTAGTTATTCGTCCTTTACCTATCTACGGCTAAATTGAACGTAACGTTCAGTGACGTCATTGTCAGTCAGGTAAGACCTACCGCTAATCCCCACCATCGGTTATTCGCGTCGCAGGTGAGAAGGCGTGGCTTATTCTCGACCAATCGTCTACTCGGGGCAGGCCGATACCTGAGGAACCTGATAACTTCACCTGAGACGTGCGCAGCCCTACAAATATTCGAAATTGCAAACGGTTTTACCGACGGCAATATCTTTCGATACGACAACGTTATTTGACATACATATATACATATATATAAAAGATCTATAATTAAAAATAAAAGAAAAAGGAAAAAGAAGAAGAAAAAATTAATCACTAGTAAAGTTTACAAATTTTCATGATCGATGAATTCAACGACATTTGATAATAACTGCCTTTAACGTACTTCGTTAAACCTTTACAACCCATACTTCTGTTGTGTTTTTTTTTTGCTTAACGAAATATTAAACGTAACGTGATGTTAACTTTACAACATAATTTATATTAGTAAATATAGTATAATTATATATTATCGAAAGTACAACTCGGAGACATATAACTCAGGTAACATTAACTTTCGCGAATAAATATACCCAAGCTAGTTTTAATATTTTTCTAAATAAAAAGAAAAAAAAAAAGAAAAAAAAAAAAATAAAAAAAAGGAAAAAGGAAAAGAAAAAAATATATTTACACGGATAAGTGTATGCATATATAGGAATATTCGCGATTTAAAAATTACAGAGACGTTATAGAGCGTTAAAACGTCAAAGTGCGAATTTGTCGATAAAAGGCTAAGAACATAAGACTGGGTTCGTTCGAGGCGTAGGTTAAATATATAATCACGTTGAAATATTCTCAAGAGAATAATATCTTCGTCGTTGCAATGTAAGGACTTAGAAACGTCGGTGGCATTGCGAAAGGCACTACGCGTAAATAGATCCATTCTAGATACGTGATTATTAGACGCTCGAGCACGGCCTCATATTGTTTACCAATTTTATTATAACGCTCCTACCACGATCGATCGTTGATATAATAGCTAAATGACACGGTTTGTCTCAGACGCGCCAAAGCTATAATCCGGTTGCAACTATCGCGGAAACGTGTAGGTTGTTAAATGTTAAATCGTGATACGGTATTGAACGATTCGTTATACCTAAGCATTTTATAGATCCAACGGAGAAAAATATTATGCAAAAAAGGTGTTGAAATCATTGAAAAAATTCATACGTCCATAAACATATATTATACTTTATATCTTAAAGTATATTAACCTTTATCGCTTCTAGAACATTATATAGAATATTTCAATGAATTTTAACGTTTCAACGTTGAAGACTTTAATAAAAATCATTTTTATTAAAACAGTTTTCCCATTAGTAAAAAAGGAAAAAAAGAAAAAGAAAACGCTCATAAGTGTCGGCTAAACAAAATAGGAAAAAACAAAAAAATACGATTCAACAGAAATTAATAGCGGATGTAATGATAAGGATTTTAATGAAAAAAATTTTCTCCGATATAATTAGAATAAAAGGATCAAAAAAAGGAAAAATAAAGAATGAAAAAAAAAAAAAAAACAGAAACTTTTTTCTTTCTTTTCTTTTCTTATCTTTTTTTTTTTTTTTTTGATGACTGTCTAATACGACGATAAACGATGGAATGTTAGAAAAAAAATCTAATCGACTATTCACAAGAGTACAGCAAGTGTAATTCTCATCCCGGACATCCGTTTAACAGAGACGAGGCGTGACTAGACCGTCTCTTCCCCGTCTTTCACGCCGTGATCTCGATTACGGACGAGTTAAATAATAATATAAATTAAAGGAATGGACCTCCTGAGAAGATAATTCAGCGGTAGCGTCCGATATTAGATACGGCTGAAGTGAGGAGAGTAGCAGGACCTCCCAGCTGTCCTCCCACCGTCGTCGGGATTACAATAATTATCATTCTTATTTGTTCCTTCCCTTCCTCTTTTGAGGACTATTCTACCCCGCGCGACTGTTCGAGATTATTTGTCTCTCTCTTTTACTCTCTCTCTCTCTCTCTCTCTCTTGCTCTCTCTCTCTCTCTCTCTCTCTCTCTTGCTCTCTCTCTCTCTCTCTCTCTCTCTCTTGCTCTCTGTCTCTCTTGAGTCAATTATCACGAACAAAATTTTTCATTTTAATTTTAAAATTAATTGCCAATCTAAGAACCTTTAATAAATCGTATGAGTTCGTTCGGCACGTGTATAGATCGTTTCTTAATATATCAAGAAACTTTCATCAAACGTTCTTCGTTTCATCATCGAACTATCATATGCAAAAAAAAAAAAAAAAAGAAAAAGATCAACCTCCATTTGAAATTAATTATAATATTTCATTATTATAAAATAAAAACTTTTAGGTACATCAATAATTATCCTTTTGAAAACTATTCACTTATAATAACATAAATATTGTCCAATCATTATATCTCGATTAAGAGAAGTGAAATGAATTCGAACGAAAAAGATATTGCCATGAAAATCTCATTAAATGATTTTTCTCTTTTTACTATACGCCTAATCGTTATTATTTCAATGTTTATCAATGGTTGTCATCGTTCAATTAGAATTAATTCGAATTGAGGAAATATCATGAAAATCTTATCAAACATCTTTTCACTTTTACTTACATCTAGTCTCGTTATTATTTCAATTCTTATTACTACCTGTCGTTCGTAATTTAATCTACTACAAGATAGAAATGATCAAATGCAATAGAAACGATAGAAAACATGAGGAAACAATGGATCGTCTTCAAAACAAAACAAAGAAAAAAAAAAGAAAAAAAAAAAAATAGTGTTAGAAGGCACGACGATAAAAGCAGATGAGAGGTTCGGTAATCATCAGTCACAGCGCGTGGAAAGGAGCGTGCATGAAAAAGAAAAACGAAAAAAAAAAAATGGAGAGAAAAAAAACCAAGAAGAGATGGCTAAACCACCCGCAAAGATAATTCGATGGAGAGAGGCACCACAGGACATCGTGGGGCACCCTTATGATCTCCTGGTGTGTACCCTCCATAGGAGGTCACTGACTACGCCCCTGAGATATGCGTCGCTTCACCCTTTTGCCATTTCACCCTCTTCTTTCTCTTTACCGATATGGAACATTTTCTTAGCGCACCGCTTAGCAAAAACGCCCCGGAATCGTTGCAGCAACCTCTACGAAAGAGACAGAATCGTGAACCCGTTTTCGCGTTAACGCCCACCGGAAACAGCTGAGTTGCTCGTTGAATGCTCCTTCGATGGATATCCAAGAGCTTTGGGATCCGATTACGAAAAAAAAGAGAAAATGAGAGAGAGAGAGAGAGAGAGAGAGAGAGAGAGAAACGAGAGTATACGTTGGTTGAAAGTTGTTCATTCAACTTTACTTGTCAAACCTTTCGGAGACTCATTCTTTTCCTCTTTTCTTATTTTTTTTTTGTTTTTTTTTTTTGTTTCTTTAATACATCGAATCTCACCGTTGGGCATTACCAATGATCTTAAAATTGATCTTGCAAACTTTCCTTTTTTTCATTTAAGACTATTTATAAAATTTTACTCTCATGACATTTAGAATGACATTTAGACACGATGAATCGTATTTGAAAAAAAGGGGAAAAAATAAATTATTGAAAGAGCATCCAAGTACAAAGTATATTCGTTCGTCAAGCATGACACGACCGACATAGCTAAGATTTAAAAAAATATTTTTGTATTCAGTTCTCACTGTTGTTGTTCGTGTTTGAATTAAAAAAACGAAGTAAAAAAAAATCATCACACGTTCCATGATTCGATCTATGGTCGATGATTTTTTGCGAAAAGCTTACAGACGTATTTATAGTCACATAAATTTTTTGTATACCTTCATCGATACTTTGTACCTAACATTTTCGCGAAATAAATAACTTAAACCTTCCGTCGGATCGTAAAAAACAATTACGAATAATTTCATTCGAATTGAAACAAATACGATATTGAGTTTTGTAAACAAAATTTACAATATATATCATACGAGCAAATACATTGATTCGTAAAGATTTAGTTCGTCAATGAAATGCTAAAACGATCGTTGATGATACATGAATATTGTTTTTATTC
>NC_060959.1:6297762-6300262 GCF_910589235.1 Vespa crabro
TGTCTCTGTATACGTATCCATGTTATCTATGTATACGTTTGATTTCTCTCTAATCTCCCTTTCTTTCTTTCTTTCTTTCTTTCTTTCTTTTTTTTCCCCCCAAACTTCTCGTACTATTCTATACGATCGAAAGATCAATGATTACATATTTCGTTGACACATTCTATATAGGGATTATCATATTCATTATTATATTCTTCTTTGTTAAAATATTCTATTAGTAATAAGATTGCATGTTTCATTATTAAAACATTTTTATAATATCGACGATGAACCTTTAAAATTATGATATTATATATATATATATATATATATATATATATATATATATATATATATCGTAACACAAGTAGCGTTAGGTTCATTCGTTTTAAGTTTGATGGTTATATATTGATATTTAATGGGTATATAATAAATTTCAATTAATAGCAGGAGCTCTCGCAAAAGTAGAGAGCTATCCGGTAGCCAAATCATAGATGATCGCATAAACACACACGGCCTCATTAGTCCAGAACTGTGTGGGTAGTCGGCGAACGGAATCGGTCGGCTTTTATAGTCGAAGGTGACGGTAGTGCGCCTTCGTTCGAAAGAGCCACGAAAAGAACCACGAAAGCATTCAAAGGTTTACGACGGGACATAAAGCTACCAGAAAACATTCCATTGGGATTAAGTTCCTTCGTGTTTAACGTTTATTCTCTTAATTTTTCTTTTAGATTTTCATCATCCTCGATTAAAAATATTTCAATGAAAATAATTATCCGAACAATTCATTGAAATTTTCCAATGAAATATTATAAACTAGATCGTCTATGACAAATGGTATTACTTGCTTTGACAATTAAAATTGATTATTATAATTAAAACGCATGAATAAAAATCAATCGGATACTATTGACGAACATCAAAACAACTACCATTACTAATAACATGGAGTATCAAAGTTTGATTTTCGAATGTAATCTGACTCTCTACCCTTCGTTAATACTAAATCATAAAACCGAAGTCGATTTTATCGTTGGGTTCTGTAATCCGACGTGGACTGATTGAAAACTGTCGCCAACGGGTCACTACCATAGCGTAATTTTATGCTTCTAATGATACGTTCATGATTTCACGTTGAGAGATGCGAACGTTTCCTCGTGTATACGCTTCAAAAGAGGCTTCACCCTTGAATAATGACAGAGCTCGACATCGAAGCCCGAGCAGCACGTACGATCCGGAAGCCATCGCATATTGCTACTCGAATTGCTCTCTTCGTTCGCGATGATCTCCCTTACCCCCCCCCCACCTCCCTCCCTCTCCCCCACCACCCCAACGAATCGTACAATAAATTCTTCATAAATCATAAATAGCATATATAATATAGATTAGATATTTATTTAATTTTCATTGAAACGTTTCGCAGAAATGAAAAAAAAAAAACAAAAGAAAAGAAAAATAAGAAAAGAAAAAACAAAAACGATAAATTATATAGAAAAGAAAGGAAAAAAGGAAGGAAGAAAAACTAAGGAAGAAAAGTCATGAGAGAAGGAGAAAAGCTTTTTTTTTTTTCTTTTTTTTTTTTTATAAAAACATAAAGCGACACGTAATGCAAACTATGTAAGACCGAATCAAAAAAAGGAAAAAAGAAAAAAAAAGAAAAATAAACGCCGCTAGGTGATAGTTCCCGCGAATTGTATATCAAAAGCCACGTGCCGACTTGATATACAATTAGGCGCCATTTTCAAGTGGAAATACATCGAGAAAGTATATAGGCAACGCACACAAATGGTAGCAAGAGAGCGTGCACTCCAGCGCACCTGAGAGACGCCATGTTTCGACTTATCGATCGTAGTAGATGTGGTGCTTGGGTAGCATCGATAGGACGCAATGTCACGAATGCATTATGCACACGATTCTTCTTCTCTCTTTCTCTCTCGAAATATGAAAAAAAGAAAGAAAAATGAAAGAAAGAAAGAAAAAAAGAAAGAAAGACAGAAAGAAAGAACATCCTCGAGGACGCTCGTTTATCGGTGCAATGTGCCGTATTACTGTGTACGACACAATATGTTTCCAGTTTTCTTGTCTGATATGTCAGACAACGATGTGGAAGGATCGCTCGTAACTATTATTACCACACCTCGTCATTACGGTGCGCTGAAACCGGACGGTGAGTCGTAAATTTTGCCTCAGCGATGGCTACTTTATTGCTACTTAATGTTCCTATCTTAACTAAAGCCAACAATAAAGTTTCAAATGTCTACGAATAAAGATGTAAAATCTTTTTGCAAATTCATTTTCAACTCTTGCTCCTTTTCATTTCCCTTTAACCATAATATAGTTGCTGTTTCTTGTCGTCATCATCGTCGTCCGTCGTCCATCGTCCGTCGTCGTCGTCGTCGTCATCGTCAAATATTTTTTTACTTTTTCATGAGTTTATAAAGAATCATGATGGTATTTATGATTTCTTTGATGATTCTTTAAAACCTATTAAACGCTTTGTCGTCATACGTAGTTATAC
>NC_060959.1:6302762-6352762 GCF_910589235.1 Vespa crabro
CATATCAATTGAATTACCCCAACGTACCAATTCTTTTCTTTTTCAGATTAGATCAACCATTCCGAAATGATTAACTATGACAATTATTATTATATTAGAAGATCGTTTTAAATTATCATGCTTCAAAATTCAACTCAATTCGAATTTTTTGCGAGTCTACGATCGGTCTGTTGGTCTGTCTGTCTGTCGGTCAGTCGGTCGGTCGGTCGGTCTGTTTGTCGGTCGGTCGGTTCCGTTCATTATACCTACTCAACGAGCTATCTCATAATCACGATCAGTATATGAAGCAACGTCTTTTCGCTGCTTGGAAATACATTTTATCGCCCAGGTGAGGTACGTTATTTTGGAAATCTTACGGCGGTTCTCGATCGTCTGAAAAGATCGAGCGACAAAAAAAGTGGCCTTAACGGAATAAGGCCATGACGAAGCCTCTGGCGCCAGGTCTCTTCCAACTCATTATCCGATTCTCCTCGATGAACTTGCATCAAAAAATTTCAGGCAATATCAACGATCAAACTATCAATAATATATGGAGCACCTATCATCTCTCTCTCTCTCTCTCTCTCTCTCTCTCTCTCTCTCTCTCTCTCTCTCTTTCTATCTCTTTCTATCTCTTTCTAATTTGATTTTTGTCCAATACAAATTTATTATCGTCATCTTTTTTTTCTTTTTCTTCATCTCTCTCTCTCTCTCTCTCTCTCTCTCTCTCTCTCTCTCTCTCTCTCTCTCTCTCTCTTTCTCTTTTTCTTTTTTCCTAGTCAATGTGACTTTCGAAACAAATTTAAATTCATTTCCGTGTTAATAGAGTCGTGAAAGAAATCGTACAGGCCTGTAAGTTCATCGAATAATCCCTTTTACATGCCTTTAAATCTCATGAATCGAATGACATCTTGATGAATGTTACCGGTGAAGATGAATAACTGAGAAAATAATTAATCCTTCCTACAGGCGATTGCACTAGCCGAACTTTCCTTTCAGAGAACATCGACCTATATTAAAGCGTGGAAGCGGCAACGAAAAGAAGGATAAACAAACAAGCCATCCCATCGATCATACTAATAGCAGGAACGAATTCAAAGGTCAGCTACGAGTAAGGAGTACCTATTTCAACAAAAAAAAAAAAAAAAAAAAAAAAAAAAAGAAAGAAAAAAGAGAAAAAAACAGAAAAGAAAAAAAAGAAAAGAAAAGAAAAGAAAAAAAAAACTAAACGAAAAGAAGAAAGAAAAAGAAAAAGAAAACCTTTTTAATGAGCTCGCTTCGAAACACATCGAAGGCTCATTAAATATAAATTTTATCCTTAATCTCAAGCGAGATTAATTTCAATAAATTAAATCAATAAATTAAATCAATAAATTAAATCAATAAATTAAATCAATAAATTAAATTTGAAAATTTATTTAATTCACTTTTTCTTTTTATCTTTATATATCTAATCAACTTTTAACAAGTCATAACTATCGTGTATTTTCACCTTTAACAATCGGACATCCTGTATAACAAGCACGTGATTAGAAAGAGAGGTGCGACATACCTGCGATCCTATCAGCAAAATTCCAGCATCATTTTTCGCATACCGACAAAGCTCGGAGCTGGTACCAAGGTACCAAGATGATGGGAAGAAAGATACAAATTGGGGTCGGGAGAGTAAAGGTCCAATTCAACGGCCTGAAGATCTTATCCAACTAATGGACAGAAGCCACTGCGGACAGAAGTTAAAGATCACTCTTTCTCTCTTCCTCTCTCCCTCTCTTTCTCTTTCTCTCTCTCTATCTCTATCTCTCTCTATCTCACGTATTATATTTCGAAAGAATTTTAAGCCTATCATAGAGGAGAACGAGTTCAATGGCGTTTCGGATCTATCTCTATTTCTTTCTTTCTTTCATAAATAATTAACTTAATATTATACATCGAAAAGAGACAAATAAAAGAGTACAAAGAGAGAGAGAGAGAGAGAGAGAGAGAGAGAGAGAGAGAGAGAGAGAGAGAGAGACGTTGGTTAATGCGATTTAAACAACTTGAAACATATTATTAGATAGACAAGTAGATATTTCTCACGGAAATGCGAAACTAAAGTGTGTACGATTTTTTCTTCTTTTCTTTCATATTTTTTGTTCTCGTCTTTTTTTCCTTCTACGACGCTTTCCTCTCTGTTCTTTTAAACCCAAGGGGGAAAAAAACATAAAGAAAAAAGGATTCGTAACGTTATAATTCCATGTAACGGCACATTAGCCGCAATCCTTAGCCCTTCTTCTTCTTCCCTTCGAGAGATACACGAAATCCAAACATCATTGTTCTCTTCCCACCACCTATCTTATAAAAATTTCAATTTTCCGAAGAAAATTACCTTGTAATAGAAATACTATTTTTATTATAAGGTACTCTACGGAATGTAATTCCTATAATTTTTACATTGCCATATTTTCGAATATAACGAGGGAAAAATATTTCGAAAGATTATTAAATAGTTCGATGGTAAAAGATTTCTTTTTAACGAGAGGGCGCCCTAATGGCGCGAAAAATTGAAGGTATCTTTATATAAATTTGTGAGAAAAAAGAAAAAAAAAAAAAAAATCATAATAAAAAAAAAAGGAGACGTAATTCTCGCAGGTGTAAAATTCAAAAGAAAAAGAAGAAGAAGAAGAAGAAAAAGAATAAAAAGGAAAGCAGCGTTAGTCATAAAATAATGACGCGAAAGATGGCAATCTCCTTCTCTTTCACCTTCTCGAAGCCGCGCTAATTGGAAAGGCGAGCGATGTGTCGACGGATACAATAGAACTCTCCTCGAAAGAAGTGCTTGACCTGAAGTAGTGACTGACCGGATAGAGACCAGCCGACGAGGATCCACCCGCTGTCGAATGAACGAGGAAAATAATTTAATTAGCCACCTCTTCGAAGCACAATACTCGAGTGCCCATCGTCTTGAAGCTTCGTTCGAGAACTACACCGAATTATCTTGGGCTTTGTACAACTTCAATCCTTCAAGATGAATCGTTGAAAGTGAGAAAGAACGAGAAAAGGAACGTTATCTTATAAACGGAGCCATCGAGAAATTACTAATTCTTTATTATCTTCTTTTCTTCACCCCTTTTTCCCCACCCTTTTCTTCCTTTCCCCTATAAATTTTCGTCCAATTCCACGAAATATTCTAAATATTTTTTAAGACGTTCGATATTGTCATTCACCTTTGACGATATTTTTCGAAGGTGAAAAACTCTTTTCTTTTCTTTTCTTTTCTTTTTTTTTCTTTCTCTCTTTGTTACCCTTATAACATTACGACATTGCTAGTGACAAGTACAAAAAGTACTATGTAATTTGGAATATATTCGATCGTCACAATGAGATAGAATTTTTCTAAGAAGACAGATATTTCTTTAGTCGATAATTTTACGATTTTTCGTCATTTAAAAGAACTACGATGTACAAAGTATAAATGTACATACAATTTTCGACGAATTCGAAGAAACAATATTTCCGTTAAAGTTCTCTTCCGATTCGGATGCGCACGGTTATCCTGTAGCAGTTTTACGTAGCCTACGGCTGAAAAAAATTTCCGTCTTTTATAGATTTACTCACGCCCCCGGAACCTCGTTTACGTGGGCACGAGTATTCGCCGATAAACATTTATCGTCCCCTTCGAACAAAACGTCGATAACGTTATTATTACTATTACACAGCTTACCCGAGGCGTTCCCTAAGTGCTTTTCGCTCTGCAGCATCGAAAGTACATACTTTTTAAGATGAGGATCGCGCCTCGATCTTCGATGCATCCGGGATCGAGCGACGTTCCTATAACTGCGAGTTTCTTCTCGTCCTTCGATGATTGAAATTCTCCAAAGATGAAAAAAATACAAAATACAAAATAATAATATATAAAAAAAAAAAAGAACCAAAAGAAAAAAAGAAAAACAATCGAGATACTATCGTAGCTAATAAAGTCGAAATTTACGTGATGTTCGATGCGATTCTTCGAACGAATATACGCATAAATATTTCAAAATATGCATTAAACATTAAAATAAAACTGTTTCCTTTGGAAAGGCAGTGAAAATCTCTTGCTTCCTTTTTTTGTTGTTTTTTTCTTGCTCCTTTTCTCTTTTTCTTCCAGAAAAGAACGTAAACGTCGAGAATAGTCATAGGTGTTATCGTGTAAAAGATTAACACGGAAAATATCCACCGATAACGATTGGTTTATCTACTTAAAAGGTGTTAAGAATTTAAGTCTGGCGAAGTTTCCTTATGATTTATGAGACTAACTCTTCGAAGTATAGAGATCTCGCATTTCGATAGGAAATTCTCTCTCTCTCTCTCTCTCTCTCTATCTATCTATCTATCTATCTATCCATCTCTATTTATCTATCTTTTACAAAACTCTCTTACGCCGTAAAGCTTGAAATCCACTTTCGAGTTCGGTCCTAGGGAGTCTAGCTCGGATCTTTTATACACCGTAGGATCGATGCCGCGTTTGGACCAAGCTCGTAAATCGTCCGCAGAGCGGCGAGCATTGTGCTGTGGTGATTTACCGGTGCAAGTCCATTAGTCGTAAAGCAATGCTCCTCGCCATTACTAGATGGCGAATGATAAGACAAACTGCGTTTCCAGCATATAATGCCTGCGGACGGACGTACCTCGCGTTCACCATTGCAAAGGGTGAATCGTTTGAGTGTTTGAGTATTCACGTATATACATACATATATACATATATGCATATATATAATATATATATATATATATATATATATATATATATATATATATATGATCGTCTCTCTATTCCTGTGTTTATGTAGCGTCGTTCGCGAGTCGACGCTTCCCTTTCATCGCCATCGCTCTTTCTCCTCTCTCCTCCTCTCTCCTCATCTCTCTCCTCCTCTTCTTCTCCTCTCTAGGAGAATCCGCCACCCTTCCTCTCCGAGCTTTCAGAGAATTCTCTTGCGCTCGACGTCGTAATTTACGACGTTGGCCTCGTCATTACGAGGCCAAATGCTTTCGGACCTTCGTTAGCACAGTTCGCGAGATATCTCTACGCAAGGGGTAAAACAAACCGGACGATAGTTTGCCGACTAATGCCCATTGTCCTCTGTTCTATTTCTGATAAATCGCCGAGGAATTCTGTCATAAACGTTGTCCTCCGTATTTGTTTTATTCCATATCGATTTACCCCATAGAAAAAAAAATGTTATAATACGTCACGATAACGTTCTATTCAACGTTCTATTTACTTACTTACTTACTTATTTACTTTGCAAACCAAAACTCCCTCTTACCATTTGCATTTTACTCTTAATAAAGATATAAACTTACAATTACCAATTTTTCCTTTCCTAACGTTAATGAGCTCGACGTTAATCACTGAGCTTCGCTAACGAACATGAGATTATTCGACTTCTTGTCGGCTAAATGTTTAACGTGACTGACACATTGAACATTACTCGCACAAATGACTTTGTTCTACGTCTCTTAAACTACGTACGTATTTATTTATTTACGTATGTATATATGTATGTATGTATAACGTTTATTTATAACGAACGAAGGACAAGGGCAGGACGTTGATTTTAATGATACCACTTTGTAAGATAAATATTGCCTTCGATTTACGACAGTTTTTATCGTTCACGTATATACATAGATACATTTACGTCTACGATCTTTATTCGTTGTAGTCGTTTATCTTTCTTTTCTTTTTGTTCTTTTTTTTCTTTTTTTTTTTTTTTTTTTTTTTTTTTATTTTATTTTTGTTACACGCATATATAAAATCGAATCATTTCGATCGTATTTTCTATCTTATAAATCGATGGTGATATAAAATGTATCTATCGATATTTCATTTCTTTTTTAGAAATTCGAAAATTAGGTATAACAATGAACGCACGAACGATCACAAGAAACATAACGAGATGGACGTTAAATTTCTCTCTCTCTCTCTCTCTCTCTCTCTCTCTCTCTCTCTCTCTCTCTCTCTCTCTCTCTCTCTCTCTTTCGTTCGCGTAAAGACGCTATTCACGATTTTATGGAATTGTACAAGCACGGGAGAGAGACAGAGAGAAAGAAAAAGAAAGAAAGAAAAAGAGAAAGAGAATAGTAAGTACTAAGGAAACGATTTGCTAGTATCCTACTACGTTCGTGTGGGTGTACAAGAAGGATTCCGCAAATATTCGTGATCGTGGGTGGATCGTTTGGGTAATAGGACGACCATCGTGGCTCGTGTTCCGCCGTACGAACAACGCGGATCTATTCGTGCATTACGCATCCTTCCGGCGCGCTTAATTATGTAGTCGCGATGCCCGCTAAAGGGGAGAGGGAAACAATGGCAACGATGAAATTGCAGTCTTCCAGTACCATCCGCCCTCGCGAAGAAATATTTCCAAGCGAGTCGTAGGAGGGACTATCTCGGTGCACCTTGCAGATTGAATTTTAACCCTTCTCCGCATTATCGTTTTCCTATTCGTATTACGACAAATGAATCTGTATATATAACTTAATCACATTTATGTTTTTCATCTTGAAAAATTTCTCATACTTTTAATAAATAAAATGAGAACGATCGATTAAAAAATGTTAAAGGTATTTATAATATCATGTAGAGTTATAACTTCTGAAAAAATTAATAATTAAAAATATATATATATATATTTGCAATAAAATATTTAGAGAAATTTGAAATATATACATAGTGTGTACATATATATATATATATATATATATATATATATATATATATATATATATATATATTTATATTTATATGTATATATATATCTTTTTTTTTCTAGAGCTTTATATACTTGTAGCTACATATAGGTGTATGTATGTATTTGTGTGTGTGTATACATATATATAGTATATCTACATGCCAGACATTGAAACAATTTTCTAAGAATAAATTTTCAATAATTCGTTCTAAATATAATACATCTATACATTGAAATTGCACTTTAATACTTTCGTATATATAATAAAAAGGAAAGATTTAAGAAGCCGCATGAAAGGATCGTAGCAAAAGCTTAAAAAGAATTTTTTCCTTTGGAAAGCTACTTTCATGGAGACGTACCGTCTACGATTCGATTGTCTACGCATTTCCGTGAACGCATTTCGTCTACATCTTCATCGTATCATTGTAACGGATTTCTTTGGTTCTTCTTTGCCGAAAGACTTGTAACAGGACTTGTAACAGGAGATTCCAAATATAGCAAGGGGGCTGGTTAAAGCCACCGGTAGACAGGAAACGATACAATGACGAAAGGAACCGTCGTCCGTAACGATCGTGAACATTGTGGGCGTATAAACTACAACGATTTTATGTACTTTTAACGAATTTTTATTTTATTTCAATATCCATCATTTCGAATCGAAACTAATAAATATTGTCTTGTTGCGTAATATTGAACAAATAAAATGACGGGGTTACGATCTCGATCTATCTGATATAAAAAAAAAAAAAAGAAAGATATATATATATATACACGCGCAAAAAAATATGTTGTGCTCTTTAATCGACGATTACGCAACATCAAAAACGGAAGTCCCTAATTTTCTGCTATCCTTTCCACGCCTTTTACTTATGGCTAGGTAAGTAACAACCTAATACCTACCTAAATTTCTCGAAGGATTCTGCGAAAATTTTGTTTCGTTTAGTATCCGAACTGGCATAAATGGTTCCCGATGGAACCATCTGTCGGAGTCAAGTCCATCGTCCGCGATAATTCACGTTCGTCTCGCGATACCGATCGAATAACCATTGTCTGTAGCGGCAGCCTCGAGATGATTGTAGTCATTATTACGATTAGGATTTCTATCGATGAGAAGACCGATTATTCTACGCTCAGAGATACAGTTTTTGTTTTTTTTTTTACCCTTCATCTATACTTACGTATGTATATTTGATTTCGCAATCGTAAAGTAGAAGAAGAAAGAAAGAGAAAAGAAAAAAGAAAAAAAAGAATAAGAAGAACAAGGAAAAGAAAATCGAAAAATTCTATCTCAAGAATTAAATTTATCGTTTCATATGTATATTAATAATCAATTAAATAAATTTAAACATATTATTTTAAATGAATAATCTACTTAAAGATACGTCATATTTCATTTAAATGCAAAGATTCGATATAGTATACCTCGTAGATAATAAATCGCAATTATTATGCAGACGGCGTAGCCCTTTTCTTTGAGTAAGAATTCAACGAAAAAGGGAAGAAAAGAAAAACGAAGAAGACGAAGTAATAATAATAAAAGATGAAGAAGAAGAAGAAGAAGAAAAAGAAGAAGAAGAAGGAAAAAACCGGAAGTTGGTCGAAATCGGAGCACTACTTTCTACTCGCTCCTTCCTGTCACTCGAGACTCTTTTGGTAGCAGCCTGAAAAAGCGACTCCTCCCTTCGAGGTACGCTAATAGACGATTCTATACCTAATAGGGTTCTGGTTCTCTTTTTCTTTTTTTCTCTTATTCTCTCGGACGTTCGTTATTCTTCTTTGGATGTTTGTCGCAGGGTGTAGCTTAGGGTGCAACTGCCTTAGCCGGGACAGAACGTGGCCGCTGGGTCCGGTGGGTGTCGACGGTTATGCCCATTGCATAGCTTTCTCTCTCTTTCTCTCTCTCTCTCTCTCTCTCTGAAATTTTTTTACGGTTTTCAGAGACGCAAACCCTATTCACCCTTTTACACCCTTAGCTCTCCCTCTCTTTCTCTCTTTCGATCGTGCTTTACTCAGTCACCCATTGTCCTTTAAAATTTGAATTTCGATCCTATAAACTTCAGGAACGATCTAATTATAATGTTTATTTAATATTTCATTCTATACTTCGAATGCTTTTTTTTCTGCGCTCATATATATATATATATATATATATATATATATATATATATATATATATATATATATATATTATATATTTCAAAAAAGCATATAAACTAATAAAAATTTTATCGAGAGAAAATGAATTGTTAAACGAATTTTTTCTATCAAAATTTTTTTTCCTTCCTTTTTTTTTTTTTTTTGTATTATTCACTTCTTTCGTTCAACGTAATAACGATTATTAATTTAATCGATATATCGAGTTGAAACATGAACGTTCGATTTGCACATTCGACATTCGTGTTTTCGAACAAATTAACGTTCGTAGATACTCGTGTCATATGCATTCTAACGCGCGTGCACGTAGGACTTGACAGGCGGTATACGGGACGCGTGCGGACAACGAGTGTACAGCTGCAACCCCCACGCCCACGACACACCCCCCGAGATTCACAGGGTGGCACGCGTTTTCGACTAACCTCGCTTATGCCACCGGCGTTATTCTTTTCTTTCCTTTCAAAACGTTACCGATGTAGATTCTTCGATTGGGGACCATAAACCTCTCGAGAACAGATGACGAGATCGATTTATCATTGATTCGTTACGAAGTTACATAAATCTATTTAAAAATCATTTATGAATATTCCAAAAGTATATAACCGCAAACGTGCATGCGCCTGTATTGTACGCACGTTTAATACGAATGCCTAAGAATTATCCCAATGGAATAATTCCTTTTTCCAAATTTTAAACAATTCCTTTGACAATTAAAATGATCAATAAACAAATTTTAGTTAGGAAAAATCAATAATCAATAATCAATGATCTACAAACGATTAATATAGAATTTAAATACTATTGTCAGAAATACACATTCAGTGTCCGCAAATTATACACATAATGACACGTTGCATATATATATATACATATATATATGTATTTGTCGTTATAAAAATTATACATTATGTACGTAGTACAATGAAATATCGAACAATAATAAAAAAAAAAAAAAAAAAAAAGAGAAAAGGAAAAAAAAATAAAAAGAAAAAAAAACAATAACGAAGAGAATAAAGAAAAAGTAGAAAGAAAGTTGCTATGAGTAAAAAGTATGAATAGACATAGAACTCTCGGTAGATATTACGAATGGGTGTGGAAGTCGAAGAGTCCGCCTATCGACCTCGAACATCGCCACCATCCGCGCCATCCAGCCGACACCGGCATCGCCGCTGCCGCCGCCGCCGCCGCCGCCACCGCCGCCGCCACCGTCGTCGTCGTCGTCGTCGTTTCTCCGCGGCTGCCACCCCCGGGGGGCAGTAATCTCACATGGAGATCCGGCTTAAACGATAGGCCCCGTTTCCAGGACCGCCCTCGTACGCGAGACTCTTAATTTCCAAGCGAAACGAGCGCCACCACTACCACCATTACAAACTACTACGACCAACCACCACCCTCGAATCTCCCCTGCTTTCCACGAAAATACTTTGCCAGCACTCTCTCTCTCTCTCTCTCTCTCTCTCTCTCTCTCTCTCTCTCTCTCTCCCCCTTTCTCTCTCTCTTTTTCTCTCTCTCAGTCTACTTCTTCAGACATCGTCGTCGTTTACGAAACGGGCCACCCCGTGCCGTGTTATTACACCAGCCTCGAATATTTCCATATCGTCGGACTAGACGAAGTTAATGCCACTCTCGGTTAGTACCAACCAACCCCTTTCAGTTTAACAGAGAAAAAGAGAGAAAGAGAAAAAGAAAGAACGAAAAAGAAAAAGATAGATAGATAGATAGATAGATAGATCGATAGATAAATCGATAGATAGATAGATAGAGAGAGAAAGAGAGATTCCAAAGATGGCGAGAGCTATCTTCTTCCTAAGAGGAATTTCCTTTTCTTCCTTTCGATCTACGCCCTTATAATAGACGTTACCTTTCCTTTGGGATAGGCTTTGCTCTTTTCTACGCCAACGAGTTTCCTTTTATCACAGGCTTGTTTCGTTAGATGATATATCGTTTCTGATTCGAATGGATCATGATAGTAAAGAAACATTGAACGTTTATGTATGAACGTACACGATGAATTGTCTTATCGGCGTATTATCTTTTCAACAAATTTTACTTTTTAAAGGAGGGATAAATGTTTAAGAAGAAATAAGAGAGAGAAAAAAAGTGTGTGTGTGTGTATATGAGAGAGAGAGAGAGAGAGAGAGAGAGAGAGAGAGAGAGAGAGAGAGAAAAGAAGAAACAGTTAGCCTCGAGGAATATAAAACGAGAGGAGATATCATCGCGTTGCTGAGTTGGAATAAAACTATAAACCAAAGGAAACAATTACCCCGACTCTTCGGTCGAAGATGCGGCTTAACGATAATAGTGCTTGCCCGTTCTCTCTCTATCTCTCTCTTTCTCTCTCTCTTTCTCTCTCTCAGCAATCATCGTTCGTTCTATATCCATCGAAAGCTATCCATCGAGATACCGATCCGTTTTCGTTCGTCCACCTTTCCTTCTATCGAAACCACGGGATCATAGCCCAAGGTCATCGAAAACGATCGGCTATCCTTGAAACTACATCGATGTCTTTGTACCTGTTTTTCGCAAAATATTGCAAACGATTCCTACCAATAGATATACCACGCTTTTAGAGTGAAACCTTATTTCGCGTGTACTCGATTCGTTCCATACGTCAAAAGAGGAATTACAAGGTAGAAAAGATCTTACCGATTATTACATGGTCTCTACTATGTTACAAATTTCATACATTCTACATTCTACATACCTACATATGTATGTAGGTATATGCGAGCATATCTTACATACATGATACGTAGATATGTAGATAACTAAAACGAAAGAAATCTACCTACTTGTACCTACTTCAACGATCGAGATTCCGCGATAATCAAAGAGCGGGCTTCAAGCTAGCAGTTTTTCTACCATGGAAAAAGCAGTTCAGTAGCGATGGCCGATGGATGGATCATCGCATTCGCATCGCGTTTCTCAGCTCTATCGCGAAACGGTGAATCGGCAAGAAGTAGGCTTAAACGTCCTTTCAATTTCCTCGTCATGGAGATCACCATGCATATCGAGAAGCATCGGGAAAGTACTTACTTACTTCTCTTTCTTTCTATCTATCTATCTATCTATCTATCTATCCATATCTAACTATATCTACCTCTATCTCTCTCTCTCTCTCTCTCTTTCTCGCACACAAACAGCCACGGTCGTTTTCTTTCGCGTGGCGAAGATCACAGTGTTCACGAAAGGCATCTAATTGCCAAGCTCTCAGCATCTCGCAGCTCCCTCACCATAAACTTAACGACCAGGCTTAACGGTTGGCCCTCCGCGGTATGCTAAAGAGAGTTTCTTCGGTTATTTCGCCAAGTACCCTGTTAAAGACTTCGATGGACCAAGTCTTTTAAAAGTACGCGTGCGAAAGTCTCGATACTCTAGCCGTATTTTCTAGTTCGTAGGTATCATCGAACGAATATTCAAACGGAACAACGTATCGAGATAAAATCGAAACGAAAAACGTTCTCCGTACTAACCTGTTGCTTACAAAAAAACGTCTTCAACTTCGACTTCGTACAAATCATCGGACGTAGGTAAGTAGTTAACTTACCTCTGATACTTATCTCTGATCGACGCAGCTTATCCATTTGGATATTATAAACGAATGAGTACTGAATTATAGAGAAGAATAAAAAAAAAAAAAAAAAAAAAAAAAAAAAAAAACAACCGATTCTACCATCTAAATTATTCTCTATTATTCAAACCTCGATAGTATCCTAACTATATTACGTTTCGTTTTTTTCTTTTCTTATTTTTTCTTTTTTTTATATATACAGAATTGCCGTTTCAAATCGAGAATGAATTCTTAGAAATTGATCCTGATTTCGTGGTATCGATATATATAAGTACCTATGTATAAGTAATCCCTCAAGTGAATAGGGACTCAAAGTGTTTGATTTTTTCAATAGGTTTGCATGATTCCGATTGGAGTGATCGAGAAAAAGAGGTGGATAGGGGGTGTGCCAGCAATGGAAAAACGGTGATTGGCGGGGCATTAGCGTAATGAGAGTCTCGAGTTGAGGGCTAAAACGACGATACGTGGCTACCGGCGAGGCCTATCCGCCATGATTAGAGTGGTCTCGCCTGTATTTTCGCCCGACGTACCTTCTCTACAAGTACCTTGGCGAAAACGTTCGTGCAATTTTAATCCGTCTCTTCTTTCCGCCCATCCAACAGTCCGTCCCCCTCTTCCTCCCTATTCCTCAAGTCCACATCTTCCAATACCTCGCCCTCTTACCAAGTAGAAAATAAGAAAGAAAAGGAAAGGAAAGCAAAGCGAAAGAAAAGAAAAGAAAAGAAAAAAAAAACGCGATCGGTGCGATGAACTCCCTTCGGAATCATAGAAAACGACAAAACGAGGAAACCGAAGAAGACGATTTTACGTTCAAAGGGAAACGAAATTGTCGTGTCGAGGTACCGGCATGCGCGGAACTCTTGCATTAAGTATCAAGGACAAGCTCCGTAGAAGGACGTACAAAATATGCACGATGAAACGATGTTGCGTGTCCCTATCGATATGATTTATATGCTCCCTCTACTTCCCTCTTTCTTCCCTACCCTTCTTTTTCTCCTTCCATTCCATTCTCTCCGTCTTCTTCCTTCTTGCAATGTGATGGCCATGCAAAACGTGAAATACCAACTTTTCTTTGTATGCTTCTGCCTACCAGCTATTTTTTTTTCCTATCAGCTTTCTTTCTTTCGTTTTGTTTTTTTTTTTTTTTCTTTTTTCCTTCTTTTCGTAAGCATGCGATCGTCGACGTGCATATTTTTGTACTGCTAAATTAAAACGTGCTGTTTTAATGTTAGCGCAGGGATGTACGATCGGTTGCATTCTTACAGGAGTCGACGGTTGTTACATCAAAAACGTACGATCATGGTGTATAAATAAATTAAATAAATATAAGGGCAAATCGTATAGAGAGAAAAAAAAAGTAGAGAAAAAAAAGAGAAAGAAAGAATAAGAGAGAGGGAAAGAGAGAGAGAAAGAAAAAAGGAGAGAGAGAGAGTGAGAAAGAGAGAGAGAGAGAGAAAGAGAGAAAGAGAGAGAACGATAGCCTTTTTAAAATGCGAATTCAAAGGAAAGACTCGAAGAACCGCGTGTCTCGGCTCGTTCAGCATTACGTATTCAGTGGCCAGCGCCATTTTGCCTCGACCATTTTTGCCGATCAAATCTTAATTGTTGGCTGGCGGCTGTCTAAGGAGGCGTGGCCACCGGTTGGTTCACTTTCAGCCACGCGATGCACGAACGCATCGATTTCTTTCTCTTCTCCGCTTCTTTTTCTTCTTCTTCTTCTTCTTCTTCTGCCTCTGCTACTTCTTCTTATTCTTATTCTTATTCTTCTTTACTTGCCTACCACCGGGCCTCTCACCGATCACGGGACCAAGAGGACGATCCGCGAGAATCCTGAGAAGAGAGTCTTCGAGAACGCCTGTGCGTATGTTAATCATCTCGAGTTGCCGGTTTCGTGAGCGATCAGCATCTATGTAAGTAGGTACGCTACTTATCATTGAGAAAATTGCGAAACAAAATTAATGTAACTTTTCATCATTTTGAAATTTCACCATCCACAATATTTATATCAAATGTGAAAGCATCGAAATCGTCGATGTTAATGAAATCAGTTGAGTCGTGTTAATATATAAGGATTGTATAAAAAAACAATCAATGCAATTAGTTACTACGATATAAAATATACGAGGCAGTAATTATCGATTATCTAACGACAATCTCTAACGCTAATAACACCGATGCACGATTCTTGATAGCCACCAAGAAAAGATAAATGCTCGTTAAAATTACTCTACGTAATGCGACGTATATATAATGAAAAATTAAAGAACTATGTATGTGCGTTGGCGTAAATGATAATAGAGAAAATTCGTGATTCTAAGTCGTTACAATTATAAGATATTAAACCTCCATAGATCGTTTAAATAGCTCTAGAAGATATGACTGGATTTACGTTCGCAATTATATTAACTTTGTACAATATGATTTCGATAGTCTTACAAATGCATTCGACAAAAAAAAAAAAAGAAAAAAAAATATATATATATATATACACCTAATTATCTGAAGAATAATGAAACGCATTCTAAAACTTTGTCGACTTCGTTCATATGCGCATGTATGTTTGCGCGCGGGCGCGCGCGTGATTCCCAAAGGATGGCACGTAATTAATTCGAAATTAATATCGCATACGGTGTAATCAGAGCGATATATAGCAGGGTGCTGTGCAGTGCCGGCAACCTTCTCGCTCTAATCACACGTATTACTCTGATTGGCAACAATTGGTAACAATTGACGGGCGGAATCGAGTCTCGGAGGTTCCGCTACTTTGCCCGCGTTGTTTACGAGCAGAACTTCGAAACGTTACACCTTAATTGCGTGTCTACATGCTCGGAGAATTATCAGGGTTTCCTTCTTACGGCTGCCGCCTTGCTATTTCTCGTTAGAGACTTACGTACGTGAGAATTATAGCTTTCGGATATGTAAAAGTTTCTCCTCTTTTTATTCTCCCTCTCGGTGGAAAGGAAAAGAAAAGAAAAGAAGAGAAAGGAGAAACAAAAAATAAGATAAGATAAAAGAAAAAGAATAAAAAAAAAAAAAAAAAAAGAAAAAGAACACGGCTATAGACATAGTATAGATATTTTTATCGGTGAAAATTTTCCTTACCATGTAATTGAATGATTACATAAATCATATATGTATATATATATATATATATATATATATATATATATATATTTCGTAACAACGAATATAAATTATATAAAGATTATAAATATTTAATAAATGAATAATTTATCTCTCGCATATTGACCACGTATATTATTATTACACGATGTACGATCTACACCTTTCAAAATTGACCGAGACTGAAATTTACTTAACTTTCTATCCCCATCTGGCGTATGGTTGTTTGCTTCCCAAATACGGATATGCAAAAGAGAAAAAGTATCGAAGAGACGTATCGGAGAAGTATCGCATAGGATGAGTGAAACTCGTGTAAGAAAATACTCCTTATAATCTCTCATTTGCCTCGTAAAAAGTCCCGAACGAACGGATGTAACCCAGAGAAACAGCAACGCGTTTTACGAGCTCGTAATGCAACCGATGGAACATCGCTAGGGTATGTCCGACTTGTCGGTAAGTTATTACACAACGTCGTTATACACCAGTAATTTACTTCCTCCTTCTCCTCCTCCTTCTCCTCCTTTTCTTATTCCCCATTATTTTTCTTTTAGTAATTTTTTCCCTCCCTCGTTCTAAAACCACCTCACCCCCCACCCCATCCCCCACCCACACCCTCATCCCACTTCACTTCAATCTTTCCCTTTTCAACGATCCACGATAGTATCTTCCGCGTAAGTTAATCATGATTTAACTTTGCTTCAATGAATCTATCTTTATCTATGGTTATTAAATTTAAATACAACCATTCATTCGTACCACGAGTAGAGCTACTTATAGGCTCTTTTTCTTTTTGTTTTTGTTATTATCTTTTACTATACTAAGTAATATCTAGCCTTTAATATAAATTTCTAAATCCAAGAAGAAATACTTACAATTAGTTAAAGAATGATACTCTCAATGGTTCGATCGACGACACGTAAATAATCCTCTTAAATACGCCGCAAGAAATATGTATTTACTGCGAATGATAGCAAAACGTAAATAAGTAAGAGCTATAGAACGACCTCGGAGTCAACGGAAATTCCAAGAGGCGTGTAAATATTTGTTTGTAAAAGACCTTTTAACGTCCTTTCTTCTGCTAGTTGTACGCCGAGAGCACAGCACTCGGTCGTTACTTAAAAACAGCCCATTACTCTTTTTTTTTCTTTTTTTCTTTTTTTTTTCTTTTTTTCCTATTGGAATACACTGTTGTTATTTCATTTACACGGTTCCGCGCGGTTCATTGAGTTTCAAGTATCTTCGTTTATGTATATACATACGTACATTACGGTGAGTATTATATTATTATGGTATATATAGTTATATATATATATATATATTACGTAGTAATAGTATCGATCTAGAAAGTAATCATTGTATCCATTATAATTAATGATAAAAAAAATTAAATAAAAAAAAAAGGGAAGAAATAAAAAACAAAAAGAAAATAGATAAAAATGAAGAGATGATATTCGATGAGGATAAAAAACAAAATAAAAGATTAATCACACGTCATAGGGCGAATAAATCTCAACGTAAGGATCGACATATAGATCATATTATTAAAAAAAATTTATACGGCTCCATGTGGTTCATCGATTTTCAACACATCCTTCATCTATACATACATATATATATATTACGATAAGTATTATGTAGTTATAGTATCGATCTCGAAAATAAAATTAAATCATCACACGTATCCATTTTTATCCATAATTTATGATAAAATAATAAAAATAAAAAAAAAAGGGCAAACAAAAAATTGAAAAAACCAAAAAAAAAGTAAAAGAAAAAGAACTAAAAAGTAAAAATTAAGAGATGATATTCGATGCGGATGAGAGGGGAGAAAGAGAAAAAGGATAAAGAAAAAGAGATATTGATCTCACTACAGTGGCCTTCGTCGCAAATAAATCTCGGCGTAACGATCGGCACATAGATCGTTGCGAAAGAAATTAGTAACGCAATCCTTCAATTCGGCGAATATCTAATCCCTCAAAATTCCTATAATTCGTTCCCCGCTAATATCCTTTTCATCGAAATTATCGACTCGAAAGAGGGAAAAAGAAGATGGGTGAAAGGAGTAGAATCGATCGGTTCCTCTCAACTCTCTTCGACGCTGGCAAGATGTTCCTCTTTCAAGACTGCAACCAGTGACGTCAGCGGTGAGTTTGCGGTCTCCAAATTACAATATCGTTAAAACGAGCGAGTTGAGATCGTGCGCGGGTAGGTAAGTTCGAAGAGAAGAAGGAGAAAAAGAGAAGGGGGGAGGAGGACCTTTTTCGTTGGCCGTGCGCGTTCCCAGAATAATGGCCTCCTGATTATATGCATTATATGGACCAAGATTGATACGATACGTAATAAAATAATTGAAATAATCACATGGCGCAACGACGATTCGCGGTACGTTAGATCGAACGATCGAACGTTCGATCGAACGAACGAACGAACGAACGAACGAACGAACGAACGAACGATCGATCGATCTATCTTAACTTACGATGCTGACTTTTCGAAACGTGTCAAGTCCTTTTTCAAACTTTCTCTCTTTATCTATAATCAACTAGAAATATTAACACGTACTTTATATACACTTACATGAATAAGAAACGAAAGAAAAACTAGAAAAAAGAAAAAATACATTTTGTATTGTTCTATTAAACGTACTTATGTATTAAATCTTTAATACTAATCCACAAACGATATTTATAATCAAACGATCAACGCGCTTATTACGAGAGAACGACGTTTAATCGAAAATTCTTTGATAAATAGAAAAATATTTTATTTTAAAGGGCAATGATGTTCCACGCGCTAAGGCGTAGTCACAACCGGCGCGCCCTTTTTCTCTTTGCCGATCTCACGGCGCCACTAAAACACACATACGCAACTTCCTCGATCCTTTTATTTCATTCCTCGGCAATCTTAATATTATCCCACGAATTACGGTCTCTCTCTCTCTCTCTCGCTCTCTCTCTCTCTCTCTCTCTCTCTCTCTCTCTCTCTCTCTCTCTCTCTCTCTCTCTCTCTCTCTTTCTCTATTAAGGGTGATTCACGACCCCATAGATACTCGCGCACGTACCACGAATTAGACTCGGATAATCGCGATCAGAATCCTTAAAATTTCTTCCCTTTCTTTGAACCCTTCCTTCATAAACATTTAGTAGAACGAATTATTTTCATTCTTTATTTCTTTGTCGATGAAAAATACGTCGAAATATTTCATTTCCTTTTTTCTTTTGTTTCATAAAAAAAAAAAAATTCCCCTATAAATCTAAAAGAAAAAAGAAAAAAAAAAGGAAAAAAAAGAAGAAATATCATTTGAAATATCGTCTAATATTGTCAATGATAGCTAATGTAAACTCATATATGCATATACACACACACACACACACACACACACACACGTACACGCATGATAGTACATGGACACAAAAACGTGACACTGCAAAATATTTCGAAGAGGATGATATCCATAGGAATGATCCATGTATCGCGCCTCGTATCGCGTCGGTCTTTGGCTTGTATCGTCAGATATATCCAGCTATATATGTCGGTGTCATGACTCGTAGTCCCAATGACGCTTCATAAACATAAACACTCGTCATCTTGTCCCGTCGAGACAACACGGACATTTATACCGAGTATTTAGGAACGTGTTATTCGACAGGTTTATATTATACTAACGACGTTTGTAAAATCACCATTTTCTTTTTACAACATTTATTTTCTTTTTTTTTCCCTTTTTTTTTCGTTTTTCTTTTTTCTTCTTCTTCTTCTTCTTTTTCCTCTTAAACGTTAAATCCAATTTAAAAAATATAAAATATATTTCCGTGGGAGATGGTGGTACGTCCCGATCGAAAAAATTTTACACGAACTTTATAAGCGATCTCGTATTATTAGAACGATCAAATTTCATCGATTATTCATATTAGAAATACGGTACGCATGATTCGGCAATATTGTACGTAATATTATAATAAAAGGGTTCCGCGATTTACGAAAAATTTTTCTGAGGGTTCCGTGAACGAAAAAATTTGAGAATCCCTGCTTTCGAGCGATCTTCGTAATTACTACTTACGATATACGTGAAATATTATATAATTCACATGTATGTATATATATATATATATATATATATATATATATATATATATATATATATATATATATCATATACAATATATATTTATATGTAATGGTTTCAAACCCGAAAGAGTAAGTAACAATAAATAATTAGAGGTTATAAAAAAATTTCAATACCTGCTAACAGGAACTACGGCATATATTTGAGCTCCATAAGATTACTGGAACGATTTGAATCTTCCTACGCAAAAATGTACACTGTTTAAACAAACGAAGAAACGAATTTTTATCACAAGAAACACAAGAAAAAAAATGGTCACGACAACGACGATTACAACGAATTTTCCGATCGAACGTTAAAACAAAGAACGATCGCGAAGTTTGGCGTAATTAAGCGTACTTCTTTTGTTTATACTTTTACTACGTTGTTCAAAAATATTCTCTATTACAACGGACCAATCAACAATTATTATTATTACAAGAAGTTATAGACAACCGTAATGATATTGCGAATTGATATAATTAAATCGATTAAAATAAATAAGACGAATAAGAGATATATATATATAAAAGATTTTTGTTGTAAAAATTCGCGCCAAGTTCGATTCGAGAAAAAGAAAAGACGTTTTAGTTCTTCGTTGAGAGGACGCAACGACGACGTGTCGATAAGATAGAAAACTGTTTTTGTAGCGAAAAGGCTCGCCGGTCGAAGGTGTCTGACGTCATCTACGTGTGCCGTGTACTTGCCGTCACGAAAGTGCGACACGTTTCTGGAAGATAATCTTCGTACGTGGCTTCCTGAGATAAATAAACAAGGTATATCGAGTTAACGAAAACATATATACGTTTATTTAACGTTAGAACAAGGCGTTGTCGGTTTTAAAGATGACTCACATTTCGTACTAAGAGTTATGAAAAAAAAACGTGTTCGATCGTGTTCTCACCCAGTGATAGTTAATAGTGTTATTTATAAAATGTTAGACAATTAATAAGTTTCTTAAAAAACTTTCTTAATTACTTTTCAATCGAATCTGAATGAGACAAGACGGTCCATCTATCGTGCTAGTGTCAGAATAATCAATCTTTCTGTCGGAGAAGTAAGGTTAAGTTTTCGGATGCACCCTGCACTCTATTGATTCACGTAGGTATCGGTAGACGGCAGCACTGTGCGTTTATAACAGCTACTACGTGCGTCGTCTGCTTCGTAGAGTAACTATAAGACTAAGAAGGCGATAGAATTATAATTGACAAAAATATTTCATTGAGTTGTATGCTAGTTACGTATAAAAAAAAAAAAAGAAAAAAGAACAAAAAGAAAGGAAGAAAAAAAAACAGAAAAATAAAAATAAAAATAAAAATCGATGAAATATTGGTAGCTGGATCGAGCAAAGGAAAATCATCGAGTCGTTTGAAATTGGAAAGTTGATACCGTAGAAGTTACAAGAAAAGAGGTCGAAGAGAAACGCCGTGGTCGGTCATTATCGTACGTAGAACGATCCCCCCCCGGGGGCGAGACGACGTCGTAAAGGAGGAGGTACGGTCACGGCGCCGCGGCGGCTCTTCGTCGAGAGTAGCATCGCGCCCCGCGACTGAACCTCTTTCGCGGCTTCTCCATTATCGTAATTTGCAAATTTCCTCGGGATAGCAGTGAAAAAGGATGAAAAACATCGACGTGGTTTGAGCGTTCTTCGTCGTTCTTCGTCTTTTTAACGGATGACGGTGGTTGCACGATTCTTGGTGGCGAGAAAGGGGAGCGAGAGGGAAGGAAAAAAAGAAAGAAAGAAAAAAAGAAAGAAGAAAAAAAGAGAAAGAGAGAGAGAAAGATAGCGATAGCAAAAAAAAGGGGCAGGGGCAAGGGGAACAGGAACCGGGAGTAGACGGTGGCGGATTGGCGGCCTCAGGCTTACTCGCGGATTCTCCTTGTGATGCCGGTGATTCGCGGCTCTCCTGCCCACTAATCCTGCGGCTCCTCCGCATCGCCCGCCATCTTCCTCCTCCCTCGCATCGTCCTCGTCTCCTTTACTCGCCCCTCACTCGCTCGCTCGCTCGCTCACTCTCGATATCGGTAAAATATCCACGAGGAGCAAGGATTGCCGGATCGTTCGAGGGTAGGCCGCCGGTAAACACAGCGATCGTTCTACGTGCCGTCGTTCTCGTATTAATATAATTAGTCACCGCGAGCGTTCTTCGAGAGCCTCTCCTCCTCGATACTCTTCTTCGAGTATTTCGATTTCGCGCCTCCGGGCGCTTCCAAGCGGACTCCTTGTAAAACGATCGAGAAAAACGATGAACATCATCCTCGAACGATGGCGACGCCAATTTTTAATTACTTCCGCTCTCGAATTTTTCTTATTTCTTATTTGTTTTCTCGTTTTTCTTTACTTTTTGTTATCGTTGTTATTATTATTATTATTATTATTATTATTATTATTATTATTATTATTATTATTATTATTATTATTAGTATTATTATTTTTTTTTTTTTTTTATTATTACTATTATTATGTTTTCGATTTTTTTTTCGTTACAGAATGGCACCGAAAAAAGCCGAAGAACCCGAAAGAAAGCCACTCATAGGGCGAGTAGGGGTTAATTTAAAAATTGGTATCGTTGGAATACCAAACGTCGGCAAGTCGACCTTCTTCAATGTCCTTACCAAAAGTCAGGCAGCGGCGGAAAACTTTCCTTTCTGCACCATCGATCCGAATGAAAATAAGTATCTGAATTTATATTTTATACACACACATACACACATACACACTGACGCACACGCGCACAAACACACACAAGACATATCCTTTTTCTTGTTAAAACTTTTTTGGAAAAGTAAGTTTTCGTTTGTTCGTTACTTACTTCAATTCTTACGTCAACTCCTACATTGGAATAACCTGTTTATGAATAATGTGCGATCGAGCGATCGAACGTTTAAAAAAGGATAGTAATAAAAAGAAAAAAAAGGAGAAAAAGTTTTACGTCACATCGTCGTGTATATTAAAAAAAAGTTTCTTTCGATTCGTCAAGCATTACCCTCGTCAAGAATATATTTCCTCTTGGCCATCAGTTCACTCGGCTCTTTGTCCTAAACCCAACATTTACTATGCCTTCACCGAAGACACAAATCCTTTCACGAGATTTCAGAATACCTGTAAATGCACGAGAAATGAATTTCTATCGAATTTCGAACGATCAAAGGAGCCCTTTGTCCTTCGCGATCTTTATTTCGAGGAAGAGGCAAGAATGAAATATCTTGAAACGGAGCCAATATCTTTCGTTATTTTTGGAAAGCCAGGTGTAAATAGTCGAGAACTCGCCGTTATGATAGCCGACGGTTGGAAGTGCATTCTCATTTCACCGGAATCTCTCATTGTACAAGAAATATTAAACAAAACGGAAAAAGGCAAGTACATCGAAAAGGTATTAAGTTCTGGTCGAAATTTATCCTCCGAAATAATTTTGAATTTAATTAAAAATAGAATAAATATGAGAGACGTTAGGCACAGAGGTTACGTGATCGAAGGATTGCCTTTTATTCCGAATGATCCAAATCTCGATTATTTGTTTTATCCTAAAATCGCTGAATATCGGGTTCAATCGATGTCGAAGGATAACAATTCAGAAGATGATATTTTATCGACCTGCGAAATGATATTAACTCCAAGCTCGAGTTTAGATAACCAAGACATAGAAAAATCTTCGTGTAAAATACAACTTTATCCAGAGGAAGATATACCTCGTCAGATCGAAGAAATCTTTTCTATCTGGCCTATAAAACCATCTATCATAATCTACATTATATGTCCCGACGAGGATCTTTTGAATAAATATAAACTTTTAAAAACAGACTCGGATACCATTAAACCCGTAGATTCTTTTTCATCGATGGATATTACCAAAGATATGTACTCGTTTACAGAAGATAATTTCGACGATAGCACAAATATACCTTCTGCAATCCCTTCAAATATATTTAAAAAAGATAGAGAATACCTTTTGCAGCATAACGAAGTGATTCAAAAGGATGTGAAGAAACGATGCGAACTATATAAACGTTTGGCATTACCTTATATAGATAAATGGGTCCTTCTTAAAAATCCTCAGAATGTTATACGTGTGGATGGTCGTACATCTGTTTTACAAATGTTCGAAATTGTGAGCGTACGTTTGCGTACATTACCATTGCCACGATTGCTACTTCCAAAACGGTTGATGGAACAAATCGACGAGTTTGGGATGATAAAAGTAGAAGGGGAAGAAAAGGAAGAGGAGGAGGACAGAAGGCAAATTGCCTTGGAGGAGGAGTTCGAGGGTATGAGCAACGAGGATGCTTTTCGAGAAATGGCGAACATGGAGTCCGTAACTCAGAGGTTTCCTTGGAGACTGTCGCGTTGGAGATTTTATTGTCCGGTCGAATTGGCCAGAGGAAGGACTGTCACCGGTATTCCAAAATATTCTTTAAGATTCATGAAGAATATTTTTTTTCTATCTTCCAACGAAGCACTTCAATTGTTTTTAGACAATCCTAGAACATTTTTATTACCACCTAATCCACGACCAACCTGTAAGATAGCGATTATCGGTCCGAAATATTCCGGTAAATCAAAATTGAGTCGAGAATTGGCAAAAATTTTGAATGGCACCGTTATTAATGTCGATTATTTAGAAAATATTTTTAAACGTGATCGCATTAACAATAAAGTTATCGATGCTATGCGTAATATGATCGATGACGTTATAAACGAATTGAAAATCAAATTGAATAAAGAGAGAAAGATGAGAAAAATAAAAAGAGATGCTGATATTAAAGCATGGTACGAAGATATTGCTTCGAGTATTCAACGTTTGACAGATATCGTTCAATCGAAAAATACGATAACACCGAGCGAGGGCTACGATGACATAAATGAGGAATTGAAATCGTTGCGTAAAAAATTAAAAAATAATAATATCGCACATATTGAGACGGATCTACGTCTTATGGAGGAAATAAAAAATAATAAAAAGATTTTGTACGCTTATGCGCCAGATCATTTAAGAAAAGAGGAACTTCCCATTAGAGAATTGACCGAACACGATCCTGAAGTGTCGAGATTATTACAGAAACGTGTTAAATATTTGTACGACGAGCCAATCGAATTGGATCCCAATGAAAAGGCTGATCTAATTATTAACAATATAAAAAATATTCCAGACGAAATATTAGAAGATGATATTAATAGGGACGGTGGTTTTATTATCGACAATATGTACATGGATTTCGACGTTTGGACAAAAATAATGAACGATGGTAGAATTATTATCGAAGACGTTATAATAATTTTCGAAGACCCACCGTATCATTGTCTTCTTCGAAATTGGCGATACTTCCATACAGATTACAACGATAAATCATTAGAAACTGAATTCGAATATGAAGAAAATGATATGTACGAAGATGAGACAGACATAGAATTAGAAGAATATATTCAACATCTTAATGATTATCAAATAATTTGGAGAAATTTTCGTGATAGAATAGACGAATTCGAACAAAACATTATTCCTTGTGATCTTGGATTAATCGAGGATGTTACTGATTACATTGTAAAACGACTTAAGGATCGTTACGATTGGAAAGCAATTGTCATGAGCGAGGATGATAAAGAAAAAGAAAGGCTAATAGACGAAGAAGAGAAGAGAACAGGAGAGATATATCCTGTAGATGAAGAAGAATTAATGGACGAAGAAGAAGAAATAAGAAAACCGATTATAAGTCAAACAATCGTTAAAGATAATCGTCGATTAGGTGACACCAGCGATTACTGTCCAGTTGTATTATCAAAATATAATATTCTATGGAAAGGAAGAGAAGATTATAGTGCAGTCTTCATAGATAAAATTTATTTATTATCCAGTGAACGTGCATTAGAAGAATTCGTTGAAAATCCATATAATTTTTCTATTCCATTCATCAAACCACCGATCTTAATACCACCGTTACGAATTAGCGTCGTTGGTCTACCTGGAAGTGGAAAAACTACTTTATCGAATGCTTTGTCAAGAGAATATGGATTATTTCATGTCGATTATATCGAATGTCTTGAAAAGTATATGATTGATAGAGGAATGAAAGCATTCACATTGAAGGATACTATGATTGCTCCTGAAAAAGAAGAACCCGAAGATATGATTTTACCTGATGATTTAAATGACATTAAATACAGCTACGACGAAACTTTAATATTTATGTTTATTAAAAATTATATTAAAAATGGTGGAACATTGCCGAGATATATCCTTCGAGAATGTTTTTTAAATTACTTTCAAACGCCTTATGATAAATTAGGTATTGTACTCGATGGTTTTCCAAGTTGTTTTCACGACGTAGACATGATATTAAATAGATCTATGGTACCCGAAGTGGTGATCGAACTTAAATGCAGTTTAGAAACATCGATGGAAAGATTGTTTCCAAAATATCTTAATCTTTGGGAGAAAAAACAAGAGGAAGATAAACTTGCCGAGGAGAAAAGATATAAAAAAGAAATGAATGATTACGTTAAAAGACGAGATGAATGGATAAAAAATATTGTTAAAGAAAGGCGCGAAGATTTTATGAGATATAATATGGAAATGTTCGAGGGTGAATCAGAGAATTTTTATATGGATGATGATTATTACGAATTAAGTCCAAGCGAAAGAATCGAATTAGAAGATAATTGGCGAGAAGAGAATCCCGAACCAATGCGATTTGTCGATTGGGAAGATATCGTAACAGCTAGAGATAGAATTTCGAGACGATTAGAAGAAATTTACGAAGACGATAATAAAAAAATAATAACCACGCGTATTTTTATGAAAGCTGTAACTATACCTTGGATAGAGATAAACGGTGAACAAAATGTACGTAGGATGATAATAGAAGTTCAAAGATATCTCGAAAGTTACGTATTTCGGGATATCTCGATGTTCGAGAGAACATATTTAATCGATGTTGAAACGGCTGAACGTCTTTTAGAATCTGGATATTATTTTCTAAGTTCATTTGGCCGATGGTGTCCGGTTCAATTGTATCAAAATAAAATACCAATACAAATGTTTTTACCGATGGAAGCGAAAGACGAAGTGAAGCCAGTGATACATCGACAATATATTTATTTCTTATGCGGTCAAAATGCAGTATTAGATTTCATGAAAAATCCATTGAAATATATCGAACAAGATTCGACGATACCTCTAATACCATTAAATCTTTCGATCATTGGTCCACCTAAATGTGGAAAGACGACGCTTGCTGAACGTTTTGCCGAAACATATGGTTTGAGATTGATTTCAATTGAAAAAGCATTGCAACACGTTATAGATAATTACTCGTGGACTGAATTAGCTGAAAAAATTAAATCTCACATTCGAGATGGCATTGCTGTTGATAATAAAATTATGAGCCGAGCCATTGAAATGTATTCGATTCATCCACGGGCAATTTCTCAGGGTTACGTTCTCGATGGTTTCCCATGTAATCGTGGAGAATCCGAAGAATTAGCTTTTCTCAATATACGTCCAATGATCGTTATCGATCTTAAAGCCGATTTAAATTTCTGTTCGGAGTGTTTGTATAACGTAAATAAGGAAACTAAAAGCCAATTGGATTTGGATATCGATCGTTTAACACAACTTTACGATCAATGGCAAGTAGATCAAGAAAATTTTCGTAATTGGCTGAAGAAATTTTCACAAAATATATTTGAAATCGATGGTAGTAATAACAAATGGGGTGTATGGATTCATGCCGATCGTGTGGTACGAGAAAAGTTTATGAATATTAGACGATATTATCGTGAATCTGATTACGATAAAGTTCATAGCTTAGAGAATATGTGTGTATCACCTTACGAATTCAAATCATATCAAAGTATTTATGAATCGTATTGTCCCGTTTGTTTATTACTCGATAACAGCATAATGTCTTCGGGTGGACTGATTGATCGTATAGGATTAGTACAATTTCGTGAACATTTTTATTGGATATGTACCAAACACATGAACGATTTTATAAAATATCCATTTAAATATATCCCACCTTGGAACACTGCAATTTTACCGAAAATTCGACCACGAATCGTAGATGAGACGATCGATCTGGAACACGCTTGCTGGGCAAGACGTTTGCAAGTTAATGGATGCTGTTTGGTTACTTACGTCGACAGTCTCCCCAATCGAAATCTAATCTCTGGCAAAATCGATTTAGCTGTTCTCTATGACGACAAGCTCTATCTATTCTGCAGCCAACATTGTCAAGATCAGTTCCTCTCTCGTTGGATGAAGTATTGCGATGTTAAAATTCATTTTCCTTTCAACATACCAGATATTAATGTAACCGATTTACCGATTATCGGATATTTAGAAGAAACAGTAGCAAAACGTGTAATAGAAGCCGTAAACGAAGTTGCGGTCTTTCGTCCAAAGATTCCAGGCTTGTCTGCTGCTGCCAGCGCAGCGATTCAAATGGGTGTTATTTTAAAAATTCGGAACGTATCTTGTACCCTTAAAGAAATGAACATTTATGAAAAAGTTAGCGAACGTATGAAAGCTCATAAACGTATCATCGAATTGGCGACAACTAGAATGAAAGAAAAACTCAATCCGTACTTGATAATTCCGAATCATTATCTTCAAGTTAATACGACTACTGCATCACGAACGAGTTCTATCAGATTCCGACGAACATCGCCGACTCAGAATTTGAACGATCCTAACGACTCTTCTTGACACTTTTCCATTAATCATTGTTCCTATATATTGATGATACATTTAAGAAATGGTATATAAATATTAATGTATATTCTAATATACGTACATTGTAAAAAATTTCTTATACCGAAATATATACTGATTATTATAATGATTAATTATAAAAACAATCAATTAATAAACAATTAATTGTGATAATTATTAATCAGTATATATTTTAGTATATACGTCATCATTAATCTAATTTCATATTGATATAAATTTGATTTGACAAAAAAAAAACAAGAAAAAAAAGAGAAAGGAAAAAAAAAGTATGACCTTCGCAATTGTTTGTTAAGGCACGTCGTGTACCAGTACCCGACGCAAGGTACGACTATTTATGCGAATACTTCAAACCGGCCAGGTAAGCAATCGTGCAAACATTATTCGATCCTAAGCGAATCGAATGTCTCTCGAATACGTTATCGTCGTGTCGAAAAGAGAGTAGAACGAGTACCATTTCTTTTCTTTTCTTTTCTTATCTTTTCTTTTCTTTTCTTTTCTTTACGTATTTATGTATACCCTTGCAAAAGGAAACGATTCGGAATAATCCAACGACATTTCCATACCTACTTATTCGCCTTTATTCTCGCGACGAGACGCGAGGAGGAGACAGGGTAGAAGGAGAAGAAACGAAAAGAGGAAAGAGGTAGGGTGCACGTTTCGTAGCACGTGATCTGCAATGCAGATCGACCTAAATTTCTCTAGGAGACGTTAGGAACCATGGAAAAGAGTTTTTCCCGAGTTTGTAAATCATTTACATCCTACGAATTCTTTTTATTTATTTCGTTCTTCTCGTTTAAAATTTTTATAATTGAAATATCGTTAGCTTAAGTATTATCCGATTCATTTTCACCCTTTTTAAACAAAATCACGTTGCAATCATTCTCAACTTGAAATTCCGATCGAAACAAATGGATTGAAACGAGTGAGGGGGGGAAGAGAGGGAGATAGAGATAGAGATAGAGATAGAGATAGAGATAGAGATAGAGATAGGAAAATCGATCGAAAGGGACGCATTTACACGGATAGTCGCGTTGATAGTCACCAACGATGGTTCAACGAGGTGCTCGTACGTACGTAGGTATATGTCGAAAATTCCCAGCTCGGCCAGTATCATAGTACTATCCTCTCTCTCTTTCTCTTTGTCTCTCTCTCTCTCTCTCTCTCTCTCTCTCTTTCTCTTTGAATCGTGCGGAAACCGCTGTACGTGCTGCGGTGTCCATCAACGCGGCTAACCGTCGATGAAAACGGTGTTTACCTTGTCGCGCGTCATCGTGCTTGCACAACGACTCGGTGAAATTGAAAATGCAAAGCAGTCAGGATCATGCAGAAGATTGGATAGTCAAATTTTCGATTAAAAAATTACTCTTGTTGTATACGAAGTTTCTCTCTTTTTCCTTTTTTCTTTCATTTTTTCTTTTTTTTTTTTTTTTTTTTGTTTTTTTTGTCTTGTTTTGTTTTCTTCATGTATCATTCAAAACAGATAACGACAAAAAGAAAATAATTGAAAGAGAGAGGTAATCAGAAATAATTCTTAAAAAAAAAAAAAAAAAGAGAAAAAGAAATAGAAAAAAGAAGAATTAGAAACTCATCCAATGGTAAACGTGCGAATGAAAAACATTGAAATAAGTTCGTTGATCAAAGGAGAAAGCTATTTCAACTCCCTCCCCCACCACCCATTCCACACATACACATCACCTCCCCTCTCGAACTTTTCGAATACGATCATCATACTTTCATTCACGATGTATCGTATACTCTCATTGATGGCACGTGTCCGAGAATTCGGCGATCCGTGATGAAAGCCGCCTAACGCGGCCTCACCACCCTTCTCGTTTGCTTTTCCCGACGCCACTCTTCAAAGGCTAATTATTTAATGAGGCCGCTGGCATTAGCATTTAAATGTGCCTCGTTGTCACTACCCACCCTCGTTTCCATGCAACGCACGTGCATGACAGCGTACACCCTCGACCTTTAATCGGAATTCTCACTGTCTCTTTCTGTCTCTTTTCTTTCTCTTCTTTCGAATAATACGGAGGAGGACGGGAAACGTGAACGCGTTTGAAAAAAATTTCATTCGAGAGAGACATTCGTACGACTCCTTTAAGAGAATAATAATACATAAAAAAAAATATATATATATATTAGTTACATTCATTTGTACTTTCTTGTTTTCCCTTAGCAAAATCCCAGCATTTTTGAACGTAGTCGATATCGCTGGTCTTGTTAAGGGTGCTGCCGAGGGACAGGGTTTAGGAAATGCTTTTCTTTCTCACATCAGTGCCTGCGACGGAATTTTTCACCTTTGCCGTGAGCAAGATATTTAAATTATTATATTCGTATATAATAGAAATGATTTTAAATAATTAGATATCGAAACGAATCATACCATTCCCAGGAGCTTTCGAAGATGACGATGTTACTCACGTAGAAGGTGACGTTAATCCTGTACGAGATTTGGAAATTATCAGCGAGGAATTGCGACTAAAGGATGTCGAGTTTTTAAATGGGCATCTTGAAAAATTGGAAAAATTGGTTGTCCGTGGTAACGACAAGAAATTGAAGCCCGAATACGTGAGTTTTAATGTTAACATTTGTATCGTATTTGATCGATGTAAATTAAGAGAATTCGAATAGGCGAACTTTTCTCCGAGCAAATTTACTCGATTCTCGTTGATTGATTTCCAAGCAATTTTCGACTTCTCAATTTAGCGAAACTCCCAAACTCGCGTGATCGAGCCATCGTCTAGATTGATTTCAAGTCGATTTTAACTAGTACTCCGTAGATAATTCGACGTTGCGTGTTACGACTCGCGGCGAATCGTTAATAGTATTTTCGTAGTTTTCTTTTCTTTTTTTCCTCTCTCTCTTTCTCTCTCTCTCATTTTATTTTCTTTTTTCTTCCTTTTTTGTCGACAGGATACACTTTTAAAAGTTAAGGGTGTTTTGGTAGACGACAAGAAGCATATCAGGTACGCCGATTGGAGCGCAAATGATGTAAGTTTACGAGTTTTCCTTCGCAATGTCGTAAGAAACATGCAATTTGCTCGTTCGATCGTTATAGAACGATAACAACGCACGTTGATGATCGTCCCTAACGTTTGATTGCAGATCGACGTACTCAACAAATATCTCTTCCTCACGTCGAAACCCGTTATTTATCTGGTCAATCTTTCGGAGAAGGATTACATTCGTAAAAAGAACAAATGGTACGTTTCGTTCTAACGTCATAAGACGAAAATGTAGAGAAAAAGAAAAAACAAAAGGGAAAGATAAAATAAAAGTATTTTTATCTTTTTTATTCCTATTAAGATTCTGATTATAAAGATAAACGAAGATTGTACAAATCGATAATATTATTTTCTACGATAAATCGACTAGATATTCCAGAATACTCGTCGTTTCATTTTCCGGACGTTTCTATCGACGTGGTCGGTGAAGCGCGTTGCAAAACACTGTGGAGAACGGAATTATTTATACGTGCGTGTCGACATGTAAACGCGTATTCGTACGCACGCTCGAGGGCTCACTAACACGAATAGTTTCGTCGATCTATTATTCAGCAACGATTTACAGACGTGCATTGTGAAAATGATATCGTGGGAAAGTGCAGTTGAATAGTAAGCCTATCTATCGCGCATACTCGTCGTTAAGTTAATGCATGATTCAGAGCCCTTATAATCTTTTATATTTCATGATGCACTTTCACGATTATATTTGAAAAATATATATATATATATATATATATATATATATATATATATATTAAAAAAGAACGAATATATCTAAATAAGATAAGACTTATAAATCCTCATCGAATATTATCGATTTTTCAGGTTAGTCAAGATTAAAGAATGGGTGGATAAGAACGATCCTGGAGCCGTTTTAATACCTTTCAGTGGTGCTTTCGAAAATAAGATACTCGACATGGACGACGCAGAACGAGCAAAATATTTCGAGGAACAGAAGGTCACTTGGTAGGCATCGTCATTAATTGTTTACAAATTTGTTTGTAACTATGTTCAGGTTGACTTGTGTTTACAAGCGAAAGATGGTTTTTATTTCGAAGCCGAAAATTTATATTGGACTAATTTTTCGAAACGTTTAGTCGGATTTTCTTAAAATCCACAAAGAGAAAGAAAGAGAAAGAAAAAAAGAGAGAATGAGAGTGAGGTCCATGGAATAACAGGCGTTCCCACATTTAAGTATGCAACGAGTTATCTTCTAACCGTACTAATAATGGCTGAGGACGACTCTTGGAACGTCTAGACTAGTTCTCTCTCTCTTTTTTTTCTTTCTAACGCGGAGGGAAACTAATAAAAACTACGGTCGTTTCGATGAGGAGAATGGAGAGAAAGAATAAGATAGAAAGAGAGAAAGAGAGAGAGAGAGAGAGAGAGAGAGAGACCGCATTATATTTTTACGAACGGCTATTCAAATTCTTACAAAATTGCATAAAAACTGGCCGCCCTCGCGCGTACCAGGAGAGGGTATAATCTGTGGTGAAAGAGGGCCGAGAGGTAGAACGGCTGAGTTGGCTAGTGGGTCAATCGTACCCGGAGGGTGTTCAATGCACGTGTGTCATGTTCAAACGAGTTTACACGAGGCTACGACATTGCATTACTATCCTTTACAAACGAAGTAGGTGTAGCTTTGCTTGCTTACGTACGTGATCGTACGTTTTCATTATATTTTTCCTTTTCCTTTTTTTTTTTTTTTCTTTTTTTTTTCTTTCTTTCTTTTTGATTCACAATGTTGAGTGACGTTCGAATAAAAGTGAATGCATTGAGAGATATATAGATAGAGAGAGAGAGAGAGAGAGAGAGAGAGAGAGAGAGAGAGAGAGAGAAAGAAATAGGAGAACAATTTCTTCGTAATGACTCATATGTTTAAGATATAAGTTCTCTCAATTATAATAAAATTATCATTTTATTCGTTATAAGATATTCTTTTGTAAAATTATAAGATATTATCGGAAATATTTTTCTTCGATGAATTTACAGAAGAATCAAATGGACGACTATGAGGAATCACGTTTGCCCCGTAATCAAAAGAAAATAGAGTGGACGTGATTTTATTTCGAAGTCAAAGATAGAACAACCGTCGTCCACATCGTCTTCGTCGTCGTCGTCGTCGTTGTCGTTGTTGTTGTCGTCGTCATCGTCGGCGGCGGCAAAGTAGGTCTCTCAGAGAGTCAGAATGATAAAATTACCGCATTAAGTCGTTCGGCTTTATGCGTATTCCTTGAAGTCTCGAGAAGTTGTGTCGGGGCCCACCAAGTGGGAGAGCTCATCCCGACGTACCCTGTCATTAGACGATATTTGGCCCGAGACAATCATATTCCATGGTCCAACGTTTTGAACGTCCCTCCTTTTGAACGGGAATTCATCGTTTTGCAATCCGCAAAACTGAAAGAGTCGTCCTTTGTATTTACCGCTCTATCGATTCGAACTTTAATCGATCTAATACAAGTGATTCTCGATCGTATTCTTTTATTCCCCGATCCTCTCATCGAAATATAATAATAAACGTCATTGAAATTTATCTAAAATTATCATTTTTCTTTTTTTTCTCTTTTTTTTTCTCTTTTTTTATTTTTTTTTATTTTTTGTCTTTCATAGTGCCCTAGACAAGATCATCGTTCAGGGTTACAAAGCATTGCAATTACAGTACTTTTTTACTGCCGGTCATGACGAAGTTAAAGCATGGACTATTCAGGTAGCTTCATGACTATACTATGTGTACACGTATGTAAGATGATTCACTCGCCTTTCTTTGTCAACTTTTATTCTTTTATTATATAGAAAGGTACAAAGGCACCCCAAGCCGGTGGAAAAATTCACACTGACTTCGAGAAAGGTTTTATAATGGCAGAAGTTATGAAGTTCGAAGATTTTAAAAATGAAGGCTCAGAGGCTGCAGTAAAGGTATTAATCTAACTATAAATTTCCAAGTTTATCGACATACGTTGTTATTAATCGTCTTACAAATTTTATTTATCTAAAGCTTATAAAATAATTTCTAAGTACCATCTTGATCTAACCATACATATATATATATATATATATATATATATATATATATATATATATACACACAAACACACACTACGTTTTTTTCTCTTGCTCAATAGGCTGCTGGAAAGTACAGGCAGCAGGGCCGTAATTACGTCGTCGAGGATGGCGACATAATCTTTTTCAAATACAACGCCGGTGCTGGACTGAAGGACGCAAAGAAGAAGTGATGGCACGCGTTCCTCATGTTGTTGCTCGTTCTTTTGTACATCAACATGATACTGCTCTCCTGTTGCATGCATCAACCTCATGGCAATCATTCTCATCCGCTTCCCCGTGCCCCATGATTTCGTTTTATTTTATTTTATTTTATTTTACTTTTTTTTTCCTTTTTTTTTATATTTATCTTTAAAGATACTATCGACAAAAAGAAACCGTCATGTAAACGTGACTATTTCTTTTTTATTTTTTTTTCTTTTTTTTTTTTTTTTTTTTTTTTTATTAGTCGTCTATCAAATTTTCACCATACGAAAGAAATTCGTTTCATCTGACGTTCTTATAAAAAATGAAATGAAGTTAAAAGTGAAAAAGAGTATCGTCATCGTTGATATTATCATCGTCTTTTTTCTTTTTCTTTTTTTTTCTTCTTTTTTTTTTTTTCTTTTTTTTTTATCAGGTATGTGATTTTTCTTCTACAACATACAACGATTCTATTCGTAAGAAGAATTAAACTTTTAAAGTTTCTGTCTTTGTAAATAAATAGCATCGTCGTCTTTTTGTATGAACACGCTATGTGCTTATGTTGAAAGAGCTTGTATGACGTTAGTTATATCTTTTCTCAAAGGTATAACATTTCAAAGAGGTGAAATAATTTTTGTACAAGTTGTTTCTCGAAAGAGATGATTGTAAATGCGAAAGAAAAAGAGTGTTTGGAAAAAAAAAAATTATGAAAAAGAAAGCTCGCATAAATCTGAACATTTCTCGACTCAACAATTCTCTGTATTTATTCTACAAATGTTCAATAAATCAACGTAGAAAAATGATATAAAAAGCGAGAAAAACAATTTCAATGTATGTATATGTTTTGAAAGCATATTATCCGTGTAGATCTCGATTATATTCTTTATCGTTACCGTTTGCTGCTATTGAAATGCATGCATTCACAGTTTTCCAAGGATTGATTAACTTAACATCTAAATATATCAGTAACTGATATGATACAAGATGGCGTTGCACGTACAAAGAGGCGTTCAAAATCAAAGGATAATGCATCATACGAATATGATAATAATTTTTTTTTTGTATTTATCCTGTGTCAAATGACATACATATTCGACTACTTTATTTCTTTGGCATTTCATTCGAAGGATTGAATATTTTATCATTATATATTTTTAACTACCTTTTAATTGGAAGATTAAAATTAATTTTCATGATTCCAAAAACAACACAAATTATTCTTTAAACTTGATTATCATCCATTATTGGATGTTTGATTAAGTAATCGAAATTTCAACCACTTATAAAATTCTACTTCATCCGCCATTATTTCTTCCAATACCTTTTTCGCTCGTGCTTTAAGATTTATCGAACGTTTCGATAAATAATTTTCTTTCGGTCCTACAAAACAAATTTATATAATAATCTTTGCATTATCATAAATTTAAATGTTTTAAAGTAAAAAAGAAACAAAAAAAGAAGTAAGAAAAAATAAACAAGATACTTACGCAACTTATTATATATGCGAAGGGAACCGGTGAAAAAGTACGGAAATTCCTTTTGAAGAACGTGTAAAGTTTCTTTCATGTAATCAAGAAGACCGACCACTGGATACCATCGAACAACATTTGCCTTGGCTCGTTGTAACGCCCATTTGTTATTTCTTTTCCTTATAGATAAAAAATATATATATATATATATAAAATAGATAACAGACGCGTGCGTATGCATCTAGATATTCGATCCGAATATTTTGTTATTATATAAAGAAAATTGATCACTATTATTTTTTACAACATTATTTTTGACATCTTTTCAAGCAGAAAAGATATCATGTTGCAACATTACAAAAGACAACAAGCTCGATTTCTCTAACAACCAACAACGCAAGTTTCTATTTATGGTATTCAGGAGCAGTTCATTGATCTTGATCCCTCACTATAGTCATCTTCTTACGCAACCTTTACCAAGAAAACGTAGAGTAACTTTACGTAACCTTTAACCAACTTGAAAGATGATCCCGAGTAATAATGATGAACAGACGAAAAAATATCTCTAAGGTATTCTATCTGTAATCTCATTCATGGGATCGTTTAATCGCATCAACTGTCGAAAGTAAAGTTATGAGGTATGTATATATTTTGATTGGTGAAACATCCGCAATCCTTCTCACGAAACTGGTTATTCCACTCGCGTTATTGGATATCTATCTATGTCAACGTTGATATACGTACGAGCAACGAGGATCCTGTCCACAAAAATGAGAGATCGTTCCGCGATAAAGAACGGCCGCCATCCCGCCTTTCCGATATCTGTTTAAAATCAAATGAAAATGAAAATGAAAATGAGAAAGAAAGAAAATAAAAGAAAAGAAAAAATAAACAAATAATTTTCTTTAAAATCGATTGAGGAAACAAGGAATCATTATTTAAGACATGTGTAATTAATTAGAGAAAACAAATTTGGTCTTACCTATGCAAAGCACGTGGATCCAAAGGATCCCTTGCTAAGGCTAAGAAAGTTGGTGCTTGACGACCAAATTCAGAAAAATTCAAAAACCTTATATCGCCATCGAAACTCAATGGTATAGCCTCTTGCCTTATAATACTTGTTATCTCTTCCACGAGTAATTCCTGTCGATCCAAAAAGAAAAAAAAATTTCTTTTATGACTAACTATATTTACGCTAATTTTATCTTTGACTTACGTAAGCCAATCTTACGAGATTATAAAAAAAAAAAAAAAAAAAAAAAAAATATGTACAATAAACTTTTTAACCAAAATCCAAAGAATATATTCGAAAAAAGTGATTAGAATTATTGATATAATTTTGCAATTATAAATTGTTCACAAATACATATCTCATAGGTTGTGAAATATCAGGATATAGATTGCATGGTTATAAGTATGTTTTTTACGTATGTGCAATAGTGCTTGTTAAATGGACGAAAGTGTTACTATACTTTTAGTTACGAAAGCAGAGATACTTGTCTTACTTGTTGAACGGATGAAAGGATCAATGACCGGTTTTCCGGATCTTTGTGCAATTCGATCAAACAACACCGCGATACATTCACATTTTCTCTTTTGAAAGATCGTCGAAAAAATAAATATGTACTTACATATATGCATACAAAAGACTTTTATTCAATGTTAACAGTTATTTATAAATATTTGCAATAACGTAACGCGAAATGTATTCTTTGAGAGGTATTCAAACGTTTTCCATTTATGAGAAACAACCTCGAGTGGCTCTCACAAAGATGAAACGCATTGCGACATATTTACTATACATTTCCCGTTCTCCTTCGGTCGGCTATTTCCTTTATCGGTGAATATAGAGTGTTTCTATGTTTTTATTTTTTTTTTGTTTTTTTTTTTTTAATCGATAGCGTAATTGTTACAATAAATCTAAGAAATGTACAATTATAAGAAAATGTAAATATAGAATGTTAAGAGAATGTTTAGATATAATTCTAAGAAAACGTGTTATTTTGAGTTTTTATATTTACATTGTTAAGTTTTTATATCAACATTGTTGTAGATATGATCTGCTCTCTCTCTCTCTCTCTCTCTCTCTCTCTCTCTCTCTCTCTCTCTCTCTCTCTCTCTCTTTCTTTCTCTCTTCTCCTCTCTCTTTTTCCCTCTCTATGTTTATATTTTTTCTTAACTTCGTAAGTACATATTCGTTTAGTTGATTTTATTTTCCTTAGCTCATTAGTCATAGACAGGTTGTAGTCGAGTGAACATCTTATGCGGATAAATCTTAACTTTAAATTCATTTCCTTTTAATTTGCTTTATATTAATTAACACGTTATTTTATTCTCATTAATATATATATATAATTAACTAAAAAAATTAATGTTAATAGAATAATCTAATCTTCAAAAATAGAATATCCAACATTGTATTAATAGAAAATAGAGTTAATAGAAATATCCCTTTTTTATTCTTAATATTTTTAATTTGTTTACACAGAAAGTATATACATATGTATATATAAATGTGTAATGTGGATATAATAAATTAAATAGAAATAAATATATTAAGTGAAATGTTAATTAAGTGTAGAGATATAGAAAAGGAAGAAATATCTGCAGAGATTATTATTGAGATTTACCTGCTGCAACGTCGTCAAAAGTCCAGAATCGCCAGCCGGCAAACGAATATGTTTAAACGCATTGTAACCTTGCAAACGTTGCAGGATCAGCACCAATAGTTCTGCACCGGCACCGGGTACACGTGTCAGCATGAGTACGTGCTTATTCATCTCGGGCAAATTTCCACGACCGCCCAATTCAGCCAGGGAGGGCGTGACGTATCGATATGTCTGTTTAACAATCGTACGATGATTTATTAAAGAGCTCTAGGCACACCTGTTGGATTTGATTAGATGTGATGTGACTTCATAAAAATGAGGACAAAAAAATAAAAGAATTAAAATATCTCTTTTCATATAAGTTGCTTGTTTCTTTTTCTTTAGTTCTTTTTCTTCTTTTTTTTTTTTTGTATCGAATATTTTAATATTCATTATTAGTTTGAAACAATAATTATATTCGAGAGAATTTTCGATAGCTGACGCATGTTTCCGCTTTTTAACTGGTTTACTTGTAAACATACCTATTCAATAAGAAAGAGAGAGAGAGAGAGAGAAATAGAGAAAGAGAGAGAGAAAGTATATAGTTCGATCTGATTCATTCAGTAAACACGTCCAGTATATAGATACGTTATTAAAAATGCAGAAATTAATTTGAAGAGAAAGACGATGAGAGAAGGACGTATAAAAAAAGAAAAAAAAAAAAAGAAGAAGAAAAAGTAGCCTTGCAGTTCGAGAGATTTACATCTTAGAAACGTGAGAAAGAAACGTATAACGCGTGAGAAGATCGCTTCGACGCGATTGCATCCGATGCACTTTCACTAAAGAGACATATTTCTCTGTTGTAACAGAGTCGAGTAAGAGAATCGTCGTGACTTGTTAAAAATGACATAGGCTTACATAAAGTGATAGTTATGTATATTTAAAAATAATTTAGAATTATAAAAAATATTTTATAAATTTTTAAGAGATTAAAAGGATTAATAATAAAACTATTCTTTGTCCGATCACCTTGTTGATATTGAATGCATAATTTCCGACGAAGCGTGTATCATCCTTTCTGTCGAAATCGCGAGGTTCGATCGTGACATCGACGGAAGAATTGAGCGTGACCGTACTTGACCTTGAATTTAGAAGGACGAACACGAGAGTAACACCAACGAAAAGGCCAGGAAGAAAACCACGATGGACACGCATCACGAACAACGAATCATACGATTTACGATACCCTGACGTTTACATTAAAAAAAAATAAAAAAAAAAAAAAAAAAAAAAAAGAAAAAAATGTGATCGCCCTATGACTCTTCGAGCTCTTATTTCGATCATCCGTGTTTCTGTATACGTCCACCGAGTAACTGAAGAGAATGTTAGTGGGTCAGAGACTTCGCATTGGCTGATCCCCACGTCTTCGGCATAGGAGAGTCCTCAAGGGTTCCCCACCAGTCTTTTCTTCGAATCGCAAAACTGATTTCAGATTCAACTAAAAGATAAAATATTAGCCAAGCTTATTTCAATGTCAAACCAATCATCCTTGAATCTCCATCATCTTCTCTTCACATTGACTAAACTTTGAAGTCTTCTCTAAATGATTTTTTTCGATTGAATTTCCTTTCACCAAGTTATTAACTCTTAATGTGTGTGTGTATATATATGTATGTACGTATGCATATGTATGTACGTATATTTGAATAGGAGAAAAATGAAAATTATCAATTGTGTGAATAAAGTGCATTTTAATATGTAGAATTTATGTAAATCGATGGATAGAAAATGAAACCAATAAAAATTTCATTAGATTATTTCATTAGATTATTTCATTAGAAAGAATATTAATATACGATTGAGAAAGTCATAGGAATTGATACGAATAAAAATGTGTCCGGTGAAAGCTATAACGAATGATTTGATTTCTACGACGTATTTATGTGGATACATGTCTATATATATATGTACTATAGAATAATCATATGTACCATCTAATTTATTTATTTATTTTCTTATACTCTCAAGGGATGAAATTAAAGGAGTAACAATTTCGAATATAGATCTCATTAGATTCGTCTTATACAATAATATATATTAATGTCACAAATATAATTATAAACTCTGTAATATGAAGAAAATAATGCAATTTCTTACGCAACAATTATTAACGAGCGTTCGTAATTATTATTAAAAGTAAGATGATATAATATCAATTGCATCATTCTTATTATTTCATTGAGTTTTGATACTTCCTTCGGACTCAATATTATTACATTCTTATAGATTTAAATCGATAAAATATTTTATGTATTTTTCTTCGAAATTGAAATGATGTTAATCTTCTTAATTTTTGAAACAGTACGTAATAATACACACACGCATATAAAATATATTTTAATTCGTTATAGCTACTATTAATCGATTAGCAAGCAACGTACTATTGCACGTTTCTAAAGGTAACTTCTAGAACTTTCATATAGAAATACAGATAACCATATACCGCGCGACGTTTGAAAACGTGAAGATTTGTGATTGGTCAATAGTCAGCCGGCCGGCATGGTGGCGCCAGCGATCCACGTGGTATACTTCGTATATGTATATGTGTGCTTCGGGATTCTTCCATCATCAAGTTTATTTGTAAACACGCGCATCAATGCGCATCGCCTCGTAAGATGGACGCGTACGAGTCACGTAAAAGAGATTGGGAAGATTTGGACGTTACCAAGGAAGAGTTAAAAAATATAACGGAGTGCCTGAAAAAGGAAGAATTTCGTAAATTACTTATCGAATACGCGGAAGAAGTGACCGATCCAGAAAATCGTAAGATTTATGAAAAGGAGATCGCTCAATTGGAGAAGGAACGGGGCGTCGACGTCACGTTCGTTAACCCCCAGCCTGGTTACGTCATAAAAACTAGTGTCAACGGAGAGAAGAAATGTTTTTTAAATATTAGTAAAAGTGACATTGTCGCACGACCTACGAGTCACCCTTCCTACGAGGATGGTCACCGTGGTTTACAATGGTCAATTCCTTACACCCTGATACCTCCTCGCGATGACCTTGATAGAAAAAACATTCGTTGCTTGGTCTTCGATGTTGTGTTTCATCCTGACACGATTTATCTCGCATCGAAGAATGCTAGATTTCGTGACATCGTTAATAACACTGCGATGGATGGTATAGAGAATAATTTTAAGGTTAGTATTTCCAAAATTTTACAAATGTATTTTTACTCGGTTTATCAGTTGTTATTTATCATTTTTAGGTGAAGCTCGACAGAAAGAATCTTAAATTTCCTAAGATGAACTTCAAGGGCATCTCTCATCCAAGCGTGATTAGGAAACAATCGAAAGAATCGCTAAAAGAGTCAATAGATATGGATCCAGAAATTTATCAGAAACTAATGTCCAGTTATGATGAGAGTCGTGAGCAACAATTTAAATACAGAGAGGAAAAGCCAAAACGCGCACCACCTGAAACTATTTATTATAAGAACAATGATTCTAAATTAGAAACAGAGATCAAGGAATATGTCACTCCAAAATTCATGATAAAACATCAAACAGATATTGACATGGAAGATTTTGTTAACAGTAGAGATGCAAAGATGTATGCAACTATTCCTAAAAAATTAGTTATCATTATAGATTTGCCATTGTTAGGAAAGGCAACAGATGCTATACTAGATATCCAAGAACGTTCTCTTTACTTGAAGAGCGAAAAACCTGCCAAATATTTCTTACAATTACCCCTCCCGTATAGTGTTGATGGAGATCATGGTAATGCCAAGTTTGATCCTAAATATAAAAAATTAACAGTAATATTACCGGTCATTCGTAAATCAGTGATGTTAGAAGAGATGCCGAAAGAAGATAGTGATGTGGATAGTGATAGCAATAGCTTTGTACCTGTCGTATCCAACGAATTAAGTGAAAATTTATTTACCATGGAATCAACTATGAGTGATTCCCTTTCAAATTTAGTGCTAGAAGAAAAAACTATTCCAATGGATTCAATAAATTCCAGTGAAACTTTAGATGATAATGTGTTGCGGACTACTACTAATTCATTAGAAACTACAGTGCCCTTTATGAATGCTGATATAAAATATACATTGCCATCATTTGCCTGTAATATGTATGACAATCAAATAGCTTTTACAGTCAATGTTAAAAATGTTGACCCAGATTCCATACAACATAGAATCTTAGAAAATAACATAGGAATACATATTTTACTCGCATCAGTTGGTGCAGGATTTTTCCCACAGCATTATTCCTTATGTTTTAAGATAGAAGAAGGTTCAATAGAACAAGATTCACTTGTCATTGAACCATGGGATAATAATCTTGTATTTAGTATTAAGTTAAATAATTCTGATAATGTATCTCATTATTTCGTTGGTGTGAATGAAGAGTTCATGGAAAGGAAAGAATTGTCAGGCACCTTGTCATTCAAAAATAGATTGAAGGAACTAATGGTAAGACAATTAAATATCGTTATATTACATATACATTTAAAATGATTTAATGAACATATACTCCTAGGATACAGAGGAGAAAGATTCTGAGGTTCCAGTAGAAGTCGATGTTCAAAAAGAGGATAGATCTGTCATCATAAATATTCGCTCGAATCAGTTGGATTCTGATGACGAGCATGAAGAAGATGAACAACATAATGTGAGTCAAAATAGGAAAGGTATAATAAAGTCAAGATCGATTTCGGAAAGTAGCGGAGACGAATTACCAAGTAGTAGTGGTAGTATGTCGAAAGGAATATTAAAATCGCATCGTACTCATGATTTTTCACGTTCTGTATCTGAATCGAGTGCAGACGAAAATGGTGTAGCTATTTCTTCTGCAGATTTTTCATGCAGTTCAATTCACGACCCTCAATCGGAGTCAGAGTGTTGTAGTCTGAAAAAGACTGTACGATTTAACAACGTTGTATCTCGACAATTATTCAGGTAATGTCACATTCTCAGAAAGCTCATTCAAAGACGAATAGAATGGACATGAAAAATAATAAAATATAATTCTGCAGATCTAACTCTAGCATTCTTGGCCAACGAAAGAAGAATCAACGTAAATTGCGAAACAAAAAACGCGCTCAAGAACGCAAATTAAGCGAAAGCGAAAATTCTGAAACAGAAGAACGTGATAAGTATAAGATTACGCCGAAAGCGACACCAGAAACAGAAATTTCTGAAAATGTGAAATCCATTCTCAGTCGTGAAAAACATTCGGGTAAACAGAAATCGGCTTATATTAAAATTAAGAAATTAAAAAAATCTAAAAAAATACTTTCGGGAAAACGTAAAAGTAGCATCGAAGAGGAAAGCACAGAAGACACACTCGAAACATCGGTTAAAAATTCAGATCAAGCTGAATTCAAAAATGATTTAATATTCGATCTTGATATATAGGTCACACAAAAATTCACACATTGAAAAAATACACATTGAGAAAAAGAAATAGAGGCGAGGTAATATGTGTGATAAATTTCCACTGTTAAGGGAATGATAGAAATACGTTGTTCGTAATATTATAACGATTGCAATAGCAATCAATTTGTCACTAAATGTTTTTTAAAAATGTTTCCGAAAATCCACATTAAATGTGATAAAATTTTTTAATATTCTAAGTCTAAAGAAGTATTATGATAAAAACAATGATTGCGTGAAAATTATTAAGAAATATCTACTTTAATGTAGACTTTAAGGTCTAGTATTATACCAGTACTTTAAAGTCTAAGATTGCTATTGAAACGCGATAATATATGATTGAAAAGATTTTGTTATAATTATATTTTATTATATATTTCATCTTATGCTTTGTTTACTGAAAGATAAGCATATGTTTTTAGAATTATCTTCTGTATAAGATACATGAAGAATTTCTTTGTGTCATTAGCTATTACTTAATTATATATTTCTTGCGCACGTAATTTAAAAGGTATACTTTATATAAGGAAGCTTGTATGTTTTAAAGAGAATCTCTAAAAAGATATAGGTGTGAACCTTTTATCTCTACGTTTTATTTTTTAGGTAATTATATAATGCAACTGCACTTCATATTTCGATAAAAGAAAAATTTATTATATACGTGATTTTTCAAATATTTCAATTCGATCAATCGATGAATTTTTTATATCTCAAGTAACTTTGAGACAACTTGATTATCCTGATCTATTTTTATTGGTAGTTGTATTATATAATATTAAAAAAAAAAGAAAAAATCATGCAGGTGAAATTATAAACAAAGGAGCGTAAAACCAAAAGTCACATTATGTAGTATGAAATTTCAAAATCACCAATTCTTAATCGCGTAGCTCTTATACAGATTTATATATGCCAATATCATATATTTTATACACATTAGAAAAAAAATGAAATCAACTAGGATAATTAATCCTAGTACTTCGATCACATATCTTTAGCTATGTTACATATAAACCCATAAAAAAAAAGCTGCTTGCACAAAGAGCAAAGCAGGATAATATACAGTTATTTAAAATTATTTCTGTTGCTTATATGCAACTGGCACACATAAAAATATTAAAATACAACCTATAGTATTTAATCGACTATTCCTGTATTAATATCATTTAGTTGTAGAAAAAGATAGTAAAAAGATTTAAAAAAAAAAAAAGAAAAAAAGAAAAAAAAAAGAATAAAAAAATAAGAAAAAGAAAGAAAGAAAAAAAAGTAAAAAAAAAAAGAAAAGCGAAAAACTTAAGAACGATTTAATTTGTTTGTCTTTATTATATTTATTCAGACGTAATTGACATCAAAGCAAAGTTATATCAAAAATGCTTTTATTTTTCTTATATCAATTTTTTGGTGGTTTTATCATACGACTTGTAGGTGGTGGAATCTTATCAAAGCCAGTATTGTCAAAGACTGGTAATAAATCTCTAACTCTTTGGCCAGGATAAATTGATGCAAGTTCATTCCATCTAAAATAAATAAATATTTAGAAAATATTAAATGTGATACCTTTGCATTTATACCATATTATTATTAGTTATAACTCATTAAACCTGTTGCTTTTATATTTCACAAGAGATTGCGATGAAGTAAATGGCGTGTCAGTAGGAAAATAAGTTGCTCCATAAAAATCTAATCCTTGACTAAGCAATATAGTAGTTTCTTCCAAATTAGCAAGGGTAACTCTTATAACAGGTGGTCCTGTATAGATTGTTGCTGGTTCGTTTACGTTTTGCGCTTCATTTTTTAATCTATCATTGATGGCTTTTACTAAATCATACATATAAAATTTTTAAAATTCGAAAATAACATAATAATCTTTCCTACGAACGATAAAGAAGATTTCTTTTTAAACTTACAAACAGTTCCAGTGGCTAAAGGTACCCTCGTTACTTCCACTATGGAACGATATTTAAATAAAGCATGCCTGATATCATCTTCTGGTAATTCCTCTGGTACATCTAAAACGTATACGGTAAACGTCTTCGCTGGTCTACATGGTATAGCAATCTACAGTAAAAATTATTATTAATATTAAAAAATAATCTTATATACAGTATAATCTTTTACAAATTTTACCTTCTTGTAAAAACGTGCACCAGTTACTTTGTGAAAACCTTTCTTGTACACTGCATGATAATCGTCAGTATTGCTAAATTTAAAAAGTATTCCAGTAGCTGTTTTTGTTAAAGAAAATGCTCCGCTGAAACGTTTTATAATATATAAGCTTTTAATGTTTCGTTAAAGTCTTATACGTTCCTTTTCTTTTTTTTCCTTTTTTTTTTTTTAATATGGCGCTATTAAAAATCGCAATAAACGAGCATATTTTCATAAACGCGCAAAATGAACTACGACATTAATGATTTGACGTGTTAAAATATTTAATTAAAGAAATGAAATGATCGGCTTATGAAACAAAAAAAAAAAGAAAGAAAAAAATACGTACAAACATAATTAATATCATATCTATAATCGTTAAAGAGAAAACGTTTTCTTTTTTGTAATTATTATTTTCATTCTTACCGGAAGTTCATTTTTTCACAAATGGCCGCTGCTTTTTCTATATTGAAGTCATGGCTAGGTGTTAAAAGGAATGCACCCTTCGTAATAAAATCATTGTCGCTTATTTCCGAATCGGTTTCGCGAGTTTGCCAATCGTCGGTAATATGCCGACTTTCTTGATTAAGTCTTAAAAGAGAACTACTTTTTGATGTTGACATCTCTATTTTGTAAGTACTACTACGGCTCACTTATTTTTGCAACATCTTTTATAGGCAAGATCATAGTACATGGGTTTGTCTAGTCTTTAGGATGATCGAACGTCGTAATACGTTACGCGAGATCGCCTTCTTGACTGAAACATAATCGAGCAGAAAAGTCATGGTAGTAACGTCGTTTCAATACGGTATAATATTCATCGCTTTACATTTCCTTATACAGGGTGAAAAATTAACTTTTGTCATTTTCAAAATTCCTTTTTATTACAAATTTTATCGAATAATTTTTCTCTCATTTAAAATTTATATTATTCATTTAAAATATAAAACTCGCAAGATATATTATGATATTCATTTGTTAATCATTAAAATATTAATAATGACAAAACACATTTTTATGATGAATTTTTATTTCTAACTGTCATCATTTAAAACTCTTATGATAATTCGAAAATTTTTTAATTACTACGTTGGTCAAGAAATTCCCTCACTTATCGTAAATATTGATTGTTAATAGTACACGTATTTTATTTAAAAGATTATTTAATATAACTAAAAATAAGACGTTACTATTGATAAAAATTTTTCGCTCTACCCTATATACATACATTGACACGAATACAACTCTTTGTCTTTGTCTCTTACGATCTACTCGAAGAGACGGATTAATAGGGCTTGCCTCGGAAATTTATCGTGGGCGTTGTCATCTATTGTTATTACTATGTGCATATTCGATTGACAGTGTGTAAATCATTATAGAATATATATGTGTATACATATACTACATTATTATAACGTAATTGCTTATTATCTATTAAACAAACTTCCGTTCTGTCTCTCGGGTTTGAAAAAGACCACGTGATAAATTAAAGTTACTCCTGTATTTCAAAAGAGTCATATTCATAATGATCTGATTATAATTTTCAAGAATACGTAACAACTTTGTATTATTCATTATCAAATTTTCATAAAACATATAAAAAGATTTATTATTGATTTTTATAGCAACGCGAGATTTATCATTCAAATTTTCATTTTTTTTTGTGTATTCCTTTTGACTTTTTATTATTCGCGGGCTTTTTCTTTAAGCTATAATTCGTATGTGCTTCGTATATCATTCATTTCCTACAATAATTTTTACAGTATTTTATTGTTATTTTATTACAGAAAAAAGAAAATACTCTAAGCTTATTATTATAGTGCTATGTAAGTAGTGTAAAAATGTAAATGAAAGTGAGGTTACCAAGCCAATAACTTTATAAATATCTTTACCGATTGTTGGTTATGTTGTGTTGTATGTGTGATCATGATTATGTATTACTTATTCTAACAGATAATTTAAAAAATCATCATAATTACATAAATTTTATTCATAAATTTTATTTATTCATCTATTTTATGTGATTACCTAAAAACGATTAATGCTTTTTTTTTTTACATTGGTGTAGCTTATTTATTACTGTTTCATTAGTTGTAGAAAATACTTCAGCACTTTTGAATATTTTTACATTATATTGTTCTTACTTATTTGATTTATTTAGATGTCAAATAAAGATATTATGTTTGCGACAAAACAAAATCTCAAGACAACGTTATTACATGGACCAGCAGAATTAAGCAAAACATTCTTATATGAGGTATGTAAATCATATTACATGATATTAATAAATAAAAAATATATAAATAAGAGGAAGGGGATATGTAGTTTAATATGTAGATATAGATATTGTTTTGACAACCTATGAACATTACATACATCATATATTTCAGTATAAGAAGAGATATTTTTTTCAACGAATAATATAAGTTTATTAGTACCATAAATTATGTGAAGCATAATATTTATATTATATCATTTAACAGGCAGCCATTTATTGGGCAGAAGAAGGTCATCGTGTTTTTTATATCACACCAATACCTTTACAACAAATTCCTTCTGCTTGCCATGAAAGTAATCCTTCGACATACTTTACTTATAAACTGATTACATTTGTGTAAGTTTATTTTTTTATTTCATTTAAAACGTATAATATTAAAAATTTTTTTAGAGAGACAATATAATATAAGCGATATATATATATATATATATATATATATATATATATATATATATGTGTGAAATTTTATTTACAAATTTCATTTTCCAAATTACAAATAACTTTTTCCAAAAAAAATTATATACATTTTATTTGATATAATTAGAATTAATTATGTAAAAAATATTAAATTTTTCAATTGATAAATTTGTAGGTATCTATCGAATTATAAATCCTTGGTAACACAGTTAGCAGAATTACATACGTTCGTTTCGTTACCTACTATAGTTTTGTTAGATGACATAGATCATTACATTAAAGATGACGCAACAAAAAAACAAGACTATTGTCAAGAAAAAACAAAGATGCGTATAGCCAGAGCATGCAGCGTGATCTTCGATGCGATAAATTCGTGTTCACGAATTTCTAATACTATTGTAAGCGATTCTATTCTCTTGGCATAATGAATTTCACGGAAGTATTATTAGTTCGTTTATCTTCTTAGGTACACGCGTGCGTGTGGTCTTCGTCGATTTTAAGAAAAACTGATATGGATATTACGATATATTTTCGTAACATCTGGAACGTATCGGAAGACGAGGAGAATAAAATAATTTCCTTAGAAAAGATTGGCCGTGAAACACATCTGGCCGAAGGTTATCCATCCTTCGAATATTACAAATTTCAAGATGGAACGCGAATTTTAAAAAATGTTTACCGTGAATTTCTTGATTAATCAATTGTAAGTTTATTTTCTTATTCATGTATATATATATATATATATATATATATATATATATATATATATGTATATTATATATGTATGTATGTATATATATATATATATATATATATATACATACATACATACATACATACATACATACACACACACACATATATATATTATCTTTAATATAAATTCATATAATATTACATATTTACTTCTCAAACTCTTAAACGAAAACGTTTAGAATTAAAAGATACGAAAACACGTTGGAAGGTCAAATTCATTGGAAAATCATTCGTCACTCTTTTCCAATTGGCAAACAAAATTGGCAGCTGGTAAAA
>NC_060959.1:6360262-6417762 GCF_910589235.1 Vespa crabro
AAAAAAAAAAAAAGAAAAACAAAGAACAAAGAGAATTATTGTGACACAGTTTGCGTTGTCAATATAATCCTCCTTCTCCTTAGCTTCGTGAAAATAAACGAAAGTTTGTTTTATTAAACGTATGCAACAATGAGAAAAAAAAAATAATTCCCATCGATAGGATAGGCAGGCTCGGAATGTGCATGCATGTTTCTTTTCATATACATATCATGCTTCATTTCTAATTCTAATCCGCTTGAAAGCTTCTATTGATACTAGCACGATGTAAAATGGAAAATGTGATTTCGTTTACTTGGTGGTTCATTGATCTTCGGTATGCATTATTTAACATGCAAGAACCTACGTTGAATACGCGTATCGACTGTCAACGAGGGATAAGACTAAAGTTGTTAACGTTAAGTCGCGTCGTAAATTAAGAATGCCGTTCCGAGACAGGATATATCGTAAAAGCGAGACCCGCTAGATAGTTCGTCGCTAAGGTTTAATATTCGCAAATTCTGCAGGAAGTTTGCCCACACATATGTAGCTGATCTCGCTTTGGAAGGAATTGAAGCAATTGACTTCGTGTAACACGCGCCTGTTTAAAACTATCCTCCTCTTCTCGTTGTCGTTTCAAGTTTTTACACCCACGCGGGTTCTTCCGTCGATAAATACCTTTATTTTTGAGGTCGAGACAAAATTGAGAAAAGAGATTGAAATAAAACGATAAGGGGCGCGGGCGAAAAGGAAATTTTTAATAATGATAAAAGATGATATTATTTTTCAAGATTTCGATATAAAATTTTTCAATGTTGTACATTGTTTTATCGAAGACGGTGGGTTGCACGATCGCAAAGTGAAGAAAATGAAAGTAAAAATATGTGTATGGCATGATCCGTGCGTGCATGCGACTTTACTATGTCTCTTCTTCTTCTTTTTCTTCTTCTTTTCTATTCCACCTCCACCACCCCTTTACCCCCCTTATGAATTACGAATTGCTGCTATGCTTTTGAGCAATGGTGCGCGAATGACGCAAAGCAAACTGTACATATATAGGTAAAGCCGGTCGGCTGAGTGACATCATTGTTATCATTTAGTACGTTTGTTCTTGTCGCTGAACTCCGCAGCAGATCCTCCCGAGGTCCCCGAGGACCAGAGGACACAGGCCACTGATCAAGGTGAGTTTCAGTCCTGTAATGTCCTTTGGGGTAATATTATCGCATTTCTTTTTTTCGTCTCTTCTCGAGTATCACTCGTAATAATAGAATATTAATTTCATGAAATTCTCTACATTATCTCCATCTTTATTTGCATATAAATATATATGAATATATATATATATATATATATATATATATATATATATATATATATATATATCTTTTTTCTGGATTTTTTTTTTAAATGAACATTTTTTATGAACGATAATCCAGGCAATTTATTGCGACTTTTAGTCGTAATATATTCCATGTATATATGTAAATATGTAATTTGTTCAAAATAACAAATAACTAACAAAAAAGTGTTGAGTCCTTCGAATTTTAATATACTACGTAATCTCTATAACTTCATTCACATTATTTCAGTACTCAAAGGTAATTCCTCGCCTGTACATTCGAGGCCTACGTTTAGCGATAATCCAGCCGATACCAAAGAAGAAAATGATGGTTTGTTTCTTCTTGAACACGCATTTATCATTTTTATATTGTTTAATTTTAATAACACAAATTTTTATAATGCATCAGCGACTGATTGTATATCGGATAGACGATCGGTGTTGGAAGATCAAAGACAAAATTCACAAGAAAAGTTTTATATACCACAATGCACACCAGATGGTAGATATCATCGTGTACAATGTTATTCCGGTTATTGTTGGTGCGTTTATCAAGATACAGGAAAACCTATACCTGGTACATCTTCGAAAGACAGTACACCAAATTGTAATCCAGCACCTACACCTAGCAGGCCAATGAAGGGTATATATTTACTTTTCTTATTTAAAAATACGAATGTAATTTATTTCAAATTGTTTGCTTTTTCTTTTTTCTATTAGGATGTCCTGAATTGAAGAAACAAATTTTCCTACGAGACTTGATGGATTTAATGCAAAAGAAAATGAAAGCGTCTAGTACGGATTCGAGCGAGATAACAGCCAACTGGCAGGCTTCCAAAGAAGAACAAGTAGCCACGTGGCACTTCGTAATGCTCGATAAAAACAAGAATAAGGTGTTTAATTAATTTTTATTTATTATTTGTCACGATATATCGCTAATAATAACGTACGTTTATCTTAATGAAATCTTAATTATAGATTTTAGAAAGAAAAGAATGGAAGAGCTTTCGCATCATGGTCTCCAACAATAGATTGCTTCGTAAATGTGGCAAAAAATTGCCTAGGTATTGTGATATTAATAATGACAGAAGAATCAGTATGACGGAATGGTTGAGTTGCCTGAATGCTCAACATCCGGTAACAGGTAAGTTTTTCTATCAAAGATATTTTATTTTAACAAATGATAATTTTTTTTATTGTCTCAATAATATATTTATTAGCTGAAAATCCGGAAAAATCATCTACAAGCAAGCCAAAGAGGATGGGTCCTAATCCATTGGATCAATTTCTCAATGATGACGATTAATAGAAACCCTTTGTGATATATACATTATCATTTAATCTATGCAATGTGAAAGCATTGTGATAATTTAGTATTATTCAATCATAGAACTTATTTGAAAATAAGATTGAAAAATTCGAAAAGTCATTTATTAATTTTACGTTATTATTCTACTTCGTATTTGACGATGAACATGAATTTCATCTATTTTCCATACATAATGTTATCAATCGTTGGTAATCTATTAATGGGATAAAGAATTATTTCTTCATTTTTCAATTATTACTTTATCCGAGATATTCATTTTAATTACTTTTAAGGGATAATTGAATGTAAATCAAAATAAAAAAACATTGTATATATAAAAATCAATTGTAATTTCAACGATAAACAACAATGGTAAATTTGTGAATATATTTTTGTATACTTGTCTTAAAAATATAGATACTGTTCGTAATATTATTCCAATAGTATCTATGTAAATATCCAAGATCTGCTTTTATTATCATAAAAGATAAGATGAACACAGAAATGTAAGAACCGAGAAGATTCGAATGTTTATCTCGATTCCATTATTAAAAGTCCGACAATCCATATTATGGTACAATGAATCATACAAGAGTTTTTACAAATACAATTACACGCCAGATTATATATTAGTACATTAGATTAAGGACTGTGATGAGTCTTAATGTTAGAGAATAAAACCATAAATTTAAACGTACTTTATACGTTTATATAGATCTTTAAACTCCATTGTTTAATTTATATTTGAATACGTATGTGCGTCTTGCTTGGATATAAGAGCACAGGTATGTGTGTGTATGTATGTATGTATATATATATATATATATATATATATATATATATATATATATATATATATATATAAATACAAAGAATAATGCATTTATCAGATCATAATTACGTACAAAAGATAACAAATTTATATGCACACGCTCACGCATACGTATACACATACACACACAAAATTTAAACAATTCTTTTACGCTCAGTTTCATGTAACACTTTTATAACCTAAACAATTAAATTTTATTCATAATTTCACTTGATAAACACATAGTGGTATCGCTAATATGTATACATATATTACATTTTTGTATAAGCTATTATACATTATATCCTTATAATGAAATCAACAATTATAGAGAGGTAACGATGCTAAACAGAGGGTATAAAATATATATACAATGTTGTTAAATAACAGGCTAAACGAGGAGATAAAAGGGAAAAAGATACTGCTAGAGACATAAACAGGATTCAGGAAAAACAGAAATATAATAGAAAACATATAGATCTAACAGTATATGATAGAAAAGAAATTAAACAAAGAGAGAAAGAATTATTGGCATTTCTTATAGATTTAAGAACACCATTTAATACAGTAAACAGGGAAGTGCTAAGAAAGTTAATGGGAAAGACAGGAATAAGGGACCTGATTTAGAGAAAGAAAGAATTTAAATAGAAATAAAACACAAGATAAAAATAGTTTAAGAGAAAAGTCAGAAAAGTTCTAAATAAATGAAGAAGTTTTGCAAGGATGTCTCATGAAACCAAATCTTTTTACAATACTGATTGTAGATTTAGAAGAATTATTGAGGAAAAGATAAGAAAAAACGGATAGCATGTAAAAAGAAACTGAGAAAATGAGAAATTCGAAAGGAAAAAATTGAAATTGTACGACAAAAGATCAAAAATTATTAGACAGGAAATAATATTGAGAAAGTCAAAATATTTACATATATAGAGGAAAAGAAAAAGTTGAAACCATGGCAGGCACACGTCGAAGAACGTGGTTACAGTCAAATAAGAGTAGAAAAGCAATTGAACAAAGAGAAGAAATTGAAAACAATACTGAAAGAAAAGTATGATAGAAATAGAATTACTGGAATAAAATATAAACTACCAAACCATATCACAAGATATAAAGTATCATGCGTACTTTAAAGTTTAAAGTATGCTTAAAAGTACCAAAGAGTTCCTTTTAGGAACATTGTATTAAACGAAATTAGATTAAGTTTATTTTAAGTTAAAAAAGACTGTAACTAATTTATGAGTTATAAGATTAATAGTCTTTATGTTTGTATTTTGTAATATCAAGTCTTCTTTCTTGGCTTATTGGGCAATAATGAATAATATTAAATATATTATATTCTTATAAAAAAGATTAAAAAATAAAAATGCTATAGGATGCATTCATTATTACATATGCTACTCTTATTAATTTATTTAGAAAACTCGATCTTGATATCCACTATCGGCCATACTTGAACTAGGTTTTGTCGGACCACCTGGTACTTGATGATGAGGATGTCGCATATGACCTGGTCGTCTTGGTGGTGCTAGATATTCAAACATACTTTGGGTATGTTGTGCTAACATTTTACTGAGATCACAAGGCATTGGATCAGTCCAGAAGAAGTCGTGATTTAAAGCAGAATCAGAATCGTATCTTTTACTTGGATCAAGGATAAGAAGTTTATCCAACAAGTCACAGGCGTAGGGATCTTTTAAATATGGCTTCAGTCTATCTTTAACCTAAAAATTAAAAGATAAATTAATTCAATAAAATCTTAATAAATTACATATATCTTTTTATTTATTGAATTATCTCAGCTTACTTTTCTTTTCTGGCCCTTGGGTAGATCCATTTTATTAAATAATTCTAAACGTTCTACTCCTGGCCAAACTTCAGTCGTTATAGAACCACATAATTGTGAAATTAATATTAACTGTTGTTGTTCTGTATTACCTTGCATTATAGGCGATCTTCAAATTAATTAGAATAATATCCACACTTGTTAATACATGCACGCATAAACTAATTTAGAATATCTTTCATATTTTATTAATTAATTTATGAATATACCTTGTCCACATTTCAGCCATTATACATCCGGCACCCCATAAATCTACTGGTGGGCCATAATTTCTATCCCCTAATAATAACTCCGGAGGCCTGTACCAAAGAGTAACAACTCTATTTGTGTAACGATTTGGTTGACCATTCTTACTAGTGCTAAATGCTCTTGCTAAACCAAAATCAGCCAGTTTCAATATGCCATTTTTTGTAATTAAAACATTCGCAGCCTTCATATCTCTATGTAAAATCTGGAAGTAGTTGATTAATTATGTAATTCTCATTATTTGATATACCTATATCATATCATTTCTATGTACACTTACCTTATTACTATGAATATAATACAGGCCATTTAACAATTGCTGCATAACCTTTTTAATTTCTCCTAAACTAAATTTAACATTTACATTGGATAACAAACCAGCAAGATCATGTTCGCAAAAATCAAATACGAGATAGAAAGTAGACCGATATCGATTGTACTGTGTCGCTGCAAAAGTTTCTAATTATATTTTATTCACCTTGATGTACATAAAGTAAACGAAAAAGTATAAAAAAAATTTCTTACCTCTTGTTCTACAAATTTCTATAAGATTCACTACATTTTCATGTTTCAATAATTGTAATATTCTTATTTCTCTTAGTGCAGTTATAGGAAACTGAAAAAAGAAATAGGATAGTATTTAATAATACTTTATAAATTCTGAAAATACAGAATTATTTATAAATATACTGATATGTTTTGTTTTATATACTCATTTATATGGCAGAAATAAATTTAATTTATTTATTTATTCATACAATTACACGAGTCTATAAAGTAGAAATTTATAAAAACAATAACATAAATAATATGTTGACAATTTATTAACATATTTTAACTCTTTGCAGTCAAACTTCCAAGACATTCCCAACACAAAGCGCTTTTACCTCGTTAGTTGATATTAAAACCGATATCAATAAAAATATTTGTTTATATATTTACCTCATTGAAATTGAAAATTTTAAAGAAAACGATATTTTCTGATATAAATGTTTATCAAGAAATTATTCTAAGAAATTATTGGTAGAAATAAAAAAAAACGCGCATTCTAAATATCTACGGCATTTTTTCATAAAATAAAATATGATGAACCCAAAATGTTCTCTTTCTATACATACCCCTTCTTTCTCATTATCCATTAAAACTTTTTTCATAGCTACGAATTTTTTATTAGTTTTTTTATCCCTCGCTTTAAACACTTCTCTATAATTCAATAAAAAATGTAAAATATTAAACTTTTTAATGAATACACATAACCTAACCTAAAGATTGAAATAACAAAATAGAAATTTTACCCAAAAGTACCCTGACCAATTTTCGCGACTTTTTCATATTTAGAAGATTCATCGCAATGAGGAAACTCAAATTCTTCGATATATTTTTCTTTTTCTTTTGTATTCATATTGTTTGCTCCAAACAAAAAATAATACAAAACATTAATTCACAACAATCCTAACACTGATGTTTTGATGTATAACTATAGCTTTAAAAATTTAGTATTACTTGTAAAGGGAACCCAAGTTTCCCATAACCTTTTAATTTGTTGGACAAAAGTAGTTAATTCTGATTCGTCCGTATGCTACTTCCGGTTTATTAAAGACAATTTATTAATTGTAAAAAACTAAATTAATTTTTAACAGTAAAAAACTAATATAATCCTCTATTTTTTACAATAATAAAAACTAAAGGATTATATTTATGAAATTAATTAATTATTATGTATTATCAAAAATTGTCAGACACATTCTTTGATTATATGGCTTTATTATATTTCATTATTCACCATAAACTATTCATAATTTTTTATTGTACAATATGAAGTGCAGTAAAATATTCGATTTAGTTAATGTGCAATTATTTATGGAAGTAAATATTTAACGTTAATGGAAATAAATATTTAATATTAATAACAGTATTATAATTTTTACAATAGGCCTTTTAGGTATGGGTTGGTATAAATTTTGGCGCCATAAGTACGGTACAATAATTTGTGTAGATATATTTTTAATTTATTTGTAGTTGGTTTATATTGTTTGAAAACGTACAAAATAGTGTAATTTTTATATAATATATTGTATTGATTATGTGTAATATTTTAACAAAAGTGAATTTTTAATTTCATATAATTTTTAATATCGTCCTTGAAAAAAAATTTGTTTTAAGTATATATAAAAGGTTAATATTTTATTTTAGATTACCAACTTCTTTTATTTAAGTATGTCTCTTATATATATAATATTAAAAATGATCTAAAAATGACCATAATAATGTGCACAATGTAATTGTATAATATATCAATATAAACAAAATAATTGTTTTGTTTCAGTCAAACGAATTACTAGTATATCAAGAATAATATCTAGAACTCCTTGTAAGACTTACAAACGACCATTTACAGTCTGTGTAGAAGGTAATATTGGATCTGGGAAAACTACATTTTTAAATCATTTCAAAAGTTATGAAAATACAGTTGTTTTACAAGAACCAGTTGAATTATGGCGCGATGTTGCTTGTGTAAACCTATTAGTAAGTCATCTTAATATTATTAATAGAGTGTCAAGAATATGTTTTGACAATATGATATTAATTTAATAATTACGTTTTTAGGAACTTATGTATAAGGATCCAAAGCGTTATGCTTTCATATTCCAATTTAATGTACAATTAACAATGCTTCAATTGCTTACTTATAAGACGCAATTACCTTACAAAGTTATGGAAAGATGAGTTTACTCTGCAAGGTTATTTATAGAAAACATGAAACGTAATAAAATATTACAAGACATTGAAGTTGTAGTATTAGAAGAATGGTTTGACTGGTGTATAAAAAATGCTAACATAGAAACGGATTTAATAAGTAAGATTGATATAAATCTATTTTACATTGAGATAATAAGTAAATATTTTAACTTATTTGTCACTTATTATTTTTATTAATCAATACTATTTTTTTATTATCTAGTATATTTAAGAACCAGCCCAGAAATTGTTTACCAAAGAATGCGTATAAGAGCTCGTAAGGAGGAAAATTTGGTGTCATTAGAATACCTGAAACGTATTCATGAAATACATGATGAATGGCTACTATACCAAAGCTTGTTCTCTTTGCCAGCACCAGTTATTATATTAGATGGAAATAAGAGTATTGAAGAGATGGTAGTTGAATTTGAAAAATGCAAAAATAAAATTTTTACTCAACGAAAAGAAGGTGAAAATTAAATAATAAGTACAACTACCGTAACCGTATGTTAAAAAAAATAAAAACAGTAGATATGTAAGTAAAATATAATTATTCTATTTTATCATTTAATGTTTAATATTTTCTTTTTTGTTATAAATATATAATATAATATAAGAATGCAAATTTTAATGAAAAATACAATCTCCATTTTCTCTTATTAAATATAAGCATTTAAAAAAATCTCGATTTCATTATTAATAGTACGACAATCCATATTGTGGTACAATCAATCATACAAAAGTTTTTACAAATACAGTTTTACAAATACAGTTTTTACACGCAATATCATGTATTAGTACACCAGATTATGGACAAAGATGAGTATTTTTGTTAGACAATAAAATTATAAATTTACATAGAACTTTATATTCCATTATTTAATTTATATTTAAATGCGTATGTGCGTCCTGCGTGGATATGAGAGCACAGTTGTGTATATATATATATATAAATATATATATATATATATATATAACGTACAATATACATATATAACAATTTTATAACTTAAATAATTAAATTTTATTCATTATTTTATTTAATAAACACATAGTGGTATCGCTGACATGTATACATATGTTACATTTTTGTATAAGCTATTATACATTCTATCCTTATAATGAAATCAACAATTATAAAGAAGTAACGATGCTAAACAAAGGGTATAAAATATATATACAATGTTGTTAAATAACAGGCTAAACGAGGAGATGAAAGGGAAAAAGATACTGCTAGAGACATAAACAGGATTCAGGAAAAACAGAAATATAATAGAAAACATATAGATCTAACAGTATATGATAGAAAAGAAATTAAACAAAGAGAGAAAGAATTATTGGCATTTCTTATAGATTTAAGAACACCATTTAATACAGTAAACAGGGAAGTGCTAAGAAAGTTAATGGGAAAGACAGGAATAAGGGACCTGATTTGGAGAAAGAAAGAATTTAAATAGAAATAAAACACAAGATAAAAATAGTTTAAGAGAAAAGTCAGAAAAGTTCTAAATAAATGAAGAAATTTTGCAAGGATGTCTCATGAAACCAAATCTTTTTACAATACTGATTGTAGATTTAGAAGAATTATTGAGGAAAAGATAAGAAAAAACGGATAGCATGTAAAAAGAAACTGAGAAAATGAGAAATTCGAAAGGAAAAAATTGAAATTGTACGACAAAAGATCAAAAATTATTAGACAGGAAATAATATTGAGAAAGTCAAAATATTTACATATATAGAGGAAAAGAAAAAGTTGAAACCATGGCAGGCACACGTCGAAGAACGTGGTTACAGTCAAATAAGAGTAGAAAAGCAATTGAACAAAGAGAAGAAATTGAAAACAATACTGAAAGAAAAGTATGATAGAAATAGAATTACTGGAATAAAATATAAACTACCAAACCATATCACAAGATATAAAGTATCATGCGTACTTTAAAGTTTAAAGTATGCTTAAAAGTACCAAAGAGTTCCTTTTAGGAACATTGTATTAAACGAAATTAGATTAAGTTTATTTTAAGTTAAAAAAGACTGTAACTAATTTATGAGTTATAAGATTAATAGTCTTTATGTTTGTATTTTGTAATATCAAGTCTTCTTTCTTGGCTTATTGGGCAATAATGAATAATATTAAATATATTATATTCTTATAAAAAAGATTAAAAAATAAAAATGCTATAGGATGCATTCATTATTACATATGCTACTCTTATTAATTTATTTAGAAAACTCGATCTTGATATCCACTATCGGCCATACTTGAACTAGGTTTTGTCGGACCACCTGGTACTTGATGATGAGGATGTCGCATATGACCTGGTCGTCTTGGTGGTGCTAGATATTCAAACATACTTTGGGTATGTTGTGCTAACATTTTACTGAGATCACAAGGCATTGGATCAGTCCAGAAGAAGTCGTGATTTAAAGCAGAATCAGAATCGTATCTTTTACTTGGATCAAGGATAAGAAGTTTATCCAACAAGTCACAGGCGTAGGGATCTTTTAAATATGGCTTCAGTCTATCTTTAACCTAAAAATTAAAAGGTAAATTAATTCAATAAAATCTTAATAAATTACATATATCTTTTTATTTATTGAATTATCTCAGCTTACTTTTCTTTTCTGGCCCTTGGGTAGATCCATTTTATTAAATAATTCTAAACGTTCTACTCCTGGCCAAACTTCAGTCGTTATAGAACCACATAATTGTGAAATTAATATTAACTGTTGTTGTTCTGTATTACCTTGCATTATAGGCGATCTTCAAATTAATTAGAATAATATCCACACTTGTTAATACATGCACGCATAAACTAATTTAGAATATCTTTCATATTTTATTAATTAATTTATGAATATACCTTGTCCACATTTCAGCCATTATACATCCGGCACCCCATAAATCTACTGGTGGGCCATAATTTCTATCCCCTAATAATAACTCCGGAGGCCTGTACCAAAGAGTAACAACTCTATTTGTGTAACGATTTGGTTGACCATTCTTACTAGTGCTAAATGCTCTTGCTAAACCAAAATCAGCCAGTTTCAATATGCCATTTTTTGTAATTAAAACATTCGCAGCCTTCATATCTCTATGTAAAATCTGGAAGTAGTTGATTAATTATGTAATTCTCATTATTTGATATACCTATATCATATCATTTCTATGTACACTTACCTTATTACTATGAATATAATACAGGCCATTTAACAATTGCTGCATAACCTTTTTAATTTCTCCTAAACTAAATTTAACATTTACATTGGATAACAAACCAGCAAGATCATGTTCGCAAAAATCAAATACGAGATAGAAAGTAGACCGATATCGATTGTACTGTGTCGCTGCAAAAGTTTCTAATTATATTTTATTCACCTTGATGTACATAAAGTAAACGAAAAAGTATAAAAAAAATTTCTTACCTCTTGTTCTACAAATTTCTATAAGATTCACTACATTTTCATGTTTCAATAATTGTAATATTCTTATTTCTCTTAGTGCAGTTATAGGAAACTGAAAAAAGAAATAGGATAGTATTTAATAATACTTTATAAATTCTGAAAATACAGAATTATTTATAAATATACTGATATGTTTTGTTTTATATACTCATTTATACGGCAGAAATAAATTTAATTTATTTATTTATTCATACAATTACACGAGTCTATAAAGTAGAAATTTATAAAAACAATAACATAAATAATATGTTGACAATTTATTAACATATTTTAACTCTTTGCAGTCAAACTTCCAAGACATTCCCAACACAAAGCGCTTTTACCTCGTTAGTTGATATTAAAACCGATATCAATAAAAATATTTGTTTATATATTTACCTCATTGAAATTGAAAATTTTAAAGAAAACGATATTTTCTGATATAAATGTTTATCAAGAAATTATTCTAAGAAATTATTGGTAGAAATAAAAAAAAAACGCGCATTCTAAATATCTACGGCACTTTTTCATAAAATAAAATATGATGAACCCAAAATGTTCTCTTTCTATACATACCCCTTCTTTCTCATTATCCATTAAAACTTTTTTCATAGCTACGAATTTTTTATTAGTTTTTTTATCCCTCGCTTTGAACACTTCTCTATAATTCAATAAAAAATGAAAAATATTAAACTTTTTAATGAATACACATAACCTAACCTAAAGATTGAAATAACAAAATAGAAATTTTACCCAAAAGTACCCTGACCAATTTTCGCGACTTTTTCATATTTAGAAGATTCATCGCAATGAGGAAACTCAAATTCTTCGATATATTTTTCTTTTTCTTTTGTATTCATATTGTTTGCTCCAAACAAAAAATAATACAAAACATTAATTCTCAACAATCCTAACACTGATGTTTTGATGTATAACTATAGCTTTAAAAATTTAGTATTACTTGTAAAGGGAACCCAAGTTTCCCATAACCTCTTAATTTATTGGACAAAAGTAGTTAATTCTGATTCGTCCGTATGCTACTTCCGGTTTATTAAAGACAATTTATTAATTGTAAAAAACTAAATTAATTCTTAACAGTAAAAAACTAATATAATCCTCTATTTTTTACAATAATAAAAATTAAGGGATTATATTTATGAAATTAATCAATTATTATGTATTATCAAAAATTGTCAGACACATTCTTTGAGTATATGGCTTTATTATATTTCATTATTCACCATAAACTATTCATAATCTTTTATTGTACAATATGAAGTGCAGTAAAATATTCGATTTAGTTAAGGTGCAATTATTTATGGAAGTAAATATTTAACGTTAATGGAAATAAATATTTAATATTAATAACAGTATTATAATTTTTACAATGGGCCTTTTAGGTATGGGTTGGTATAAATTTTGGCGCCATAAGTACGGTACAATAATTTGTGTAGAAATATTTTTAATTTATTTGTAGTTAGTTTATATTGTTTGAAAACGTACAAAATAGTGTAATTTTTATATAATATATTGTATTGATTATGTGTAATATTTTAACAAAAGTGAATTTTTAATTTCATATAATTTTTAATATCGTCCTTGAAAAAAAATTTGTTTTAAGTATATATAAAAGGTTAATATTTTATTTTAGATTACCAACTTCTTTTATTTAAGTATGTCTCTTATATATATAATATTAAAAATGATCTAAAAATGACCATAATAATGTGCACAATGTAATTGTATAATATATCAATATAAACAAAATAATTGTTTTGTTTCAGGCAAACGAATTACTAGTATATCAAGAATAATGTCTAGAACTCCTTGTAAGACTTACAAACGACCATTTACAGTCTGTGTAGAAGGTAATATTGGATCTGGGAAAACTACATTTTTAAATCATTTCAAAAGTTATGAAAATACAGTTGTTTTACAAGAACCAGTTGAATTATGGCGTGATGTTGCAGGTGTAAACCTATTAGTAAGTCATCTTAATATTATTAATAGAGTGTCACGAATATAATTTGACAATGTGTTATTAATTTAATAATTACATTTTTAGGAACTTATGTATAAGGATCCAAAGCGTTATGCTTTCATATTCCAATCTAATGTACAATTAACAATGCTTCAATTGCATACTTATAAGACGCAATTACCTTACAAAGTCATGGAAAGATCAGTTTACTCTGCAAGGTTATTTATAGAAAACATGAAACGTAATAAAATATTACAAGACATTGAAGTTGTAGTATTAGAAGAATGGTTTGACTGGTGTATAAAAAATGCTAACATAGAAACGGATTTAATAAGTAAGATTGATATAAATCTATTTTACATTGAGATAATAAGTAAATATTTTAACTTATTTGTCACTTATTATTTTTATTAATCAATACTATTTTTTTATTATCTAGTATATTTAAGAACCAGCCCAGAAATTGTTTACCAAAGAATGCGTATAAGAGCTCGTAAGGAGGAAAATTTGGTGTCATTAGAATACCTGAAACGTATTCATGAAATACATGATGAATGGCTACTATACCAAAGCTTGTTCTCTTTGCCAGCACCAGTTATTATATTAGATGGAAATAAGAGTATTGAAGAGATGGTAGTTGAATTTGAAAAATGCAAAAATAAAATTTTTACTCAACGAAAAGAAGGTGAAAATTAAATAATAAGTGCAACTACCGTACCCGCATGTTAAAAAAATAAAAACAGTAGTTATAAAAAAAAATATAATTATTCTATTTTGGCATTTAACTGTAGAAAATATTTAATATTATTTTTTCTTTTGTTATAAATATATAATATAATATAAGAATGCGAATTTTAATGATACATACAATCTTCATTTTCTCTTATCAAATGTAAGCATTTAAAAAAATATATATTTTTGATTTATAATGAAAATATGTTTATTTTGAAATTGATAGATATTTTGAGATTGTTCTCTTTTTTGCTATTTAATATCTTTTATTAAGGCTCTTCACTATTACAAATACATGGAAAATCTTTCTTTTCATATGACTAACCTTAAAAAATGTCTACTTTCGATAATTTTACAATAATTTAAACATTACACGGTTCGTTACATGCGTTAAATAATTTAAATCTATTATTTCAATACAATTAAATTTTGAATATGCAATAGCTGCCTTCATCTAATATTAACGAAACAAACTTTTTATTAATTTTGATAATTACCGCGTTAATTTTCTTTTACAATTTGAAATAATTTTAATATAAAATTCCAATACTTTAAAAACTTAATCTCGGGGTAATTGACCTTGAATAATATAAACATATATGGTCTTTTTATTAATTTAAATATTTAAAGAACATATTTTTATATTACACGTGTCTTCAATAATTTATACAGTTTCTTATTATAATAGCGATACTAATAATTTCGTTTTTGTTTTATTTTTTTAGAACATTATTGCAATTGCACGCGTAGCAATGATGTAATCGAACTTTTTTTTCTCTAAAATAAAAATATCGCGAAGTAGAAGCAGCATTTGTTTGTTCGCGTTTCGCGATTTAAACAGCAAGTGTTTTTGCATTATAATGCAATTTGCGTACAATGCAATTTGTTAGAGTCAGTATAATATATTCAGGAAAAATAATTGCTTTTTAACAGTCGCATAGACTATATTTATAAAAGATAGTAGAGTACCGCGAATTAATTTCAGAGATCTTTAAAAAATAACTATTGCGTAATAGAGTCAGTGCATCATTGAAGAAGATCTCGACCAACTTTGATGTCGACCTACCTCATTCTCAATCAATTACAAATCATCCACCTTCAATTTCGATCTAAATCGCGGACGAGCCTTTTGGAGCCATTGCGGAACTTTTTAAGTTTCCTTCTATTAGGGATTTAGTTTTATTTGCTCGAAAATTCGATTAAATTACCTTGCGATTACGAATTTTAGAGTAGAGTCACCGTTAGCCCATAAGTCTCCGGATGCAGTAATTTCCACGTGGTTAGACCTCGGTTGGTATTACTTATCATATCTAAATTATATAAAGCAAGTACTATCAAGCGAATGGCTGTATATTTCAATGGAAATAAAGTTATGTTTTGATTGTTATTAAAGTAATATGTAATATATAAGTATTCAATAATTATTATTTTTTGACAAAATAATCAATAAAATTATCAAATGAGTTACATGACCATCATGAAATGCATTTCTTTACATTTCAAATAGATTTTTAATTATTGAAAAAGTTCGAATATCAATTTATGCACAAAAACGAGCAGGTTAGTTCATGGAAACAAAATATACATTACTCAAGTGTATATATGAAAATGTGTAATGAGGTTAGGCGTTTCGTTTTTTTCACTTAAGATTTCAAAAGGCGTTCCTATACGAAATTTATTTTCCACGAAAAATATCGAAAACTAAATTTACATTAACAATAAACACAAGTCTAATTCTTGATTGATCGTAATGAACTCATTTTCAAAGTCTCATTTTAAAAATGAAAGTTCACATATAGAGAGGTTTTTTTGAATTTTTAAACAATTTTTATTTTTATACATTATTTATTTTCGAAAAGCCAGCATTTTTAACACAATTTTTTTTCTTTTCAATGAATATAAAGCTTTTTCAAAAATTATAATCAAAAGAGTTATAATATCAATATGAAAGAAACATAAACGTAATTTATTGAAACATGATTTAAATAACTCTTTATTAATAATATTTACGATAAAACATTAGTAAAATAAAGTAACTAGATCACAGATCCGGTAAAACTACGATAACTTACTGTTACAGTAAATTATAAAACATAGAGATTTTTTTAGTAAAAATATCTCATTAATCTTTGATAAAAATAAAATACGTACATATAAAATATAGTATGAGCATAGAATAGATATTACAAATATATCATATATATATATCTTTGATGAAACTTTGTCCATTAAATCAGACTTATATTAATGTGGAATTGTAAATTAATATAAAAATATATTATACTAATAAGTTATTCCTTATTCGACACAACTTCGCATTTATATTTACAAATATCACATATCATTTTGTTATGATCATTTCGTACGTGCATTGGCTAATCGTTCTGCACAATCATACTCTTGAGAAAGCCATAAAACTTGTATTAAATTTCCAATGTGCGCGTCTTTCGCGTTAGCTTGTTTCCAATCTAGAAGTAATTGATATATTACCTGAAAAACAAATATATATTTTTGTTAGAGAAAAGAATTTAATGAAAATAAATAATAATAGTAATAATAATAATAATAATAATAATAATAATAATAATAATAATAATAATAATAATAATAATAATAATAATAATAATAATAATAATAATAATAATAATAATAATAATAATAATAATAATAATAATAATAATAATAATAATAATAATAATAATAATAATAATAATAATAATAATAATAATAATAATAATAATAATAATAATAATAATAAAAATAAAAATAAAGAAATTATTTTTCATAAAGGCTTACCTCGTCTATGCCTTCATCTCGATAATTTTCTTCGAATTGTTCGATTTGACCGTCTGAATAAAAAAGTCTTTTGGCGACATCTTTCCAACCATGACCGAGATGAGTTTTTATCAGGAACATATCTTCAAAAGTGATTTCGTCATAACACCTGGTCAACAATTCGACGTTTTCCGGCATTAATCGTGATTTGGATTTTGACCAATTAGCATCTGTCGGGACAGACTTATTTGTCGAGAAATTATTAATATTACAAATATAACTAGTCCTTGCTCCAATTTTTACTCCATTCGAATTAACGATATTGTAATTGATAATGTTAGCCGATTGTGCTGTAAATAAAAAAACATATATTTTATATGTACATAAGAGAAGTATCAATTTACGTATAATAGTTTAGGACTAATTCGATGATGTTTCAACGTCATCACAGCAACAGATACTATTATCGATCCTTGAAATATACATTAAGTAGCTGATGTCACTATCGGTTTTGTTTGCATGATTAAAGGATTATATTATCAGGATAATCTGCTGGTGGTCTTATCGAATGTTTAAATAAAAGTATGGATAGTCGTCTGAACTGTTATCGAATATATCATGACTTTTTTAAACGTTTAGCACAACTTTTATATTCATTAAAATAACATTAAATACGCATCACTGGCCTAAATATTATCATATTTATCGTACTAATTACTTTCGGTTATTCATCTATCTGTTATAAAGCCTATTAATTATTTACTCTTAGAAATACAATATCATCTTAATGAAAAGCAAATGTTAATAAATTTTACGATGTGTCGTACAAATAATCTAACTAATGTTTTCAATGCTAATTTAAATTCCACGAAATTGAACGAAGCACGAGGTAATAAAATTCAAAGAACAGATATTATATATTTGCCATGTCTGCCTTGCTATCTTTCTCTTTTTTCTTTTTTTCTTCTCTCTTTCTGTCTCTCTCTCTCTCTCTCTTCTCTCTCACACACATACAACACAGAGAGACAGACAACTATATATACATATACGATTAGAAGAAAATAATTAAAAGGAAAAATTGTACGTGTATATTGCAAAGATGATTAAATATAAAGAAATTAATTTAAAATTATTTTGAGAGAGAGGGAGGGAGAGAGGGAGAGAGAGAGAGAGAGAGAGAGAGAGAGAGAGAGAGAGAGAGAGAGAGAGAGAGAGTGAGAGAGAAGTTAAGAAGAAAAATATTTCACGCCATTTTTGCATTCTTATTCAAACAGGTGATAACAAAATAGCGTAAACTTACAAGATTTTGCCGTTCGAGACTTTGTTTTCGTCTTGACGTTCGGTTTTTTATATTCCTTGAAGCCATTCATCGAAGGTAAATCATCGCTAACGCCAACGCCATCGCCATTGTACTTGTCGTTGTCATTGTTATCAAGACTTCTCCGTCCTCTAGGAGGAAAATCAGTGGGAGTAATGGGCGTAGTACCACCGTTTGGTGCAGACTTTTGTCGTTGGAATGAAGGATAACTTCCTTTCACATGTTCTTCCTTCGATATCGGTTGCCTCAAAAAAGATTTCCTCTTTGTATTTTCTTCGTCACTTGAACGCAAATTATTCGTGTGACCTTCGATTGGTATTCTTGGTGGATCGGGTTTTGCGTCAGTCGTTAATAAATGAAATCGTCGTGAGAGATCGGATAGTATCGGCATTCTCAAAGAAACACGGTACGGTATCCTGTAGATAGAAAAAAAAAAAAAAAAAAAAAGAAAGAAAAAAATATCAAATATTTTTTCTTTATATATGTATATTTTTTTTCAATTGATCTGTCCATATTTTTATTTATATTTTATATTTTATATTTTTGAAATGAAATTTTCATCTACGATAACTTTTGAACAATTCAATTCGTTTGTTCGATCGGATCTACAAAAAAAAAATCTTATCTCCAATGAGAATTCAATTTATTTAACACGAAGTATAAATTGAAAATGGCCAATAAAATTGCGTTAACTAATAATTGAGCCTCAATAATTATTATACTTAACGAAGAGAAGCATTAATAAAGTAAAATATCGATAAGCAAAAGAGTTAGAAGCTTTCGATGATTACTCATAACAAAAAGAGAAAAAAAAAGTAGAGAGGAAGAGAGAGAGAGAGAGAGAGAGAGAGAGAGAGAGAAAGATTAGAAGAGAGGGAGAGAACGATTCATACGTCAAGAAACTTTTTATCATTGAACATCGTCCTTCACTGGTGTCGTTTTTTTACCAATCACGTTTTTCACGAATTACATGACACGTTTCATATAATACTTATTTATATATGTATGTATATATGTACATACATGCACGTGCTTTCAAATAATCACCTTAACGTCAATAACATTTAGTACATATATATATATATATATATGTATATGATAAGGATCTTTATCGATTTTTATTACTCTTATATATATGAATTTTGTTTAATCTTTCTCTTTAAAATTATTTATTAAAGGTATGTTCAATATTTCTTTCATTAATGTATATATTTTTCATTTTACGTTCGATGTCGATGCTCTCGTACAAAAAAAAAACTTTATAAATTAAATATTTTCTTGCAAAATTGTAAATAGAAAAGAAAAAAAGAAAGAAAAGAACAAAATACGATGTTATCGTTTTGAATCAATTCATAAAGTACATATTCATTTCGAAATTCAAAGATTTCGTATTCGAAGCTTAGACCGAATATATTCAATGGACCGAAATATATTCTTTCTTTCTATTTCTCTCTCTCTCTCTCTCTCTCTCTCTCTCTTTCTCTGTCTCTCTCTCTTTCTTTCTTTCTCTATCTGTCTGTCTGTCTTTTTCTCTTACGTATCTATGTATATTCTGCTAAAAAGAGAATAATATGATAATTTAGAACGTATTAAATGAACTCAATACATAAATATATAGTTGATAACAGTTTGAATATGCTGATTAAAGATAATAATAGCATAAAAAAAATGGTTCACTGACAACGAGACATTATCGTTCAAAATATATTGTATATGTGAATACGCCAAGTGACCTCGCATGATCTGGGTTTTCCGATGGTAAAACCGGTAAGCAATCATAGAAATGCTAATAAAAATAATAAGTATACTGTCAGACGGAACACGTCGAAAAGTCACGAAGGTTGGGCTCGTTCGTTCTTACTAATTTCTTTAATAATATTTCCCATGAAATAATAGCAGAAAAAAAAAGAAAAAAGAGGAAAAAAAATAGGATAATAAAAATAAGAGATAATAAAAAAAAGACTATAAAATATCATTCTTGAAATCTTTCTAAAAATATAACTTTATTACTCTTATTAAACAAAAGAAAAAAAAGAAATGGGGAAACATTTGATCTTGTGTAATTCATGGATCATTGCATAAATCTTGACTATAAAGATAATTAAAATGATTAATAGATAATTCGAATTCTTGGAAAGAATATTTATTGGCAGGTGTATTTTACAGTCACTTTTTTTTTTATTGAACTTCTATAAAAATGTTCACTTGATCAAAATTCTACTTCTCTCTTCTTTTTCTTTCCCTCCACCCATCCATCCGTCCCTTTCATCATATAAATTTACATAATCTAATTTATGCAAATGATTTTCAATGATTTTCTTGATTTGAATATTTTATATTATTCTGCAATATCTCGTGTGATTTTGATGAAGATTATCTTCGATCAAGGATCCCTTTATTTGATCATTATCCATTGTACTTACTTGGCCTACCAGAACGTGATTCATCATTAACAAAACTATTCGAATAAAAATTGTTAAGTGCAATCATTCATAAAATCTTCTTCACCGTACACTTCAAATATCTTTTTTCAAATTTACACATCGTTTTTATCATTACAATGATGATAATAATAATAATATAATATTATAGTGAAAATATACCTATCCTTTTTTATCTTTCATTTTTAACAATTTATTTATTAATTTTGATATTTTAATTTTTTTTTTTTTTTTATAAAACTCAATATCTATGCTTTTAAATTATGTATGCATTTGATAAAACAAAAGAAAGTATATATACTTAAAGCGACGTTAATGTCATCTATTGACAAAAATGAGAAAACTTTTTCTTAATAAAGCTAATCTTCCTTCTTTACATTCTTCATTCTAAGTATAAAAATATAATTTCAAAGATCTATATCGATTGCACAAAATAGTTATCAATGGTCAGAGATTTCCTGCAGATAAAACGATTTCCTTTCGCATTTCATTGTTATTAAAACTGTTATCGAACATACAACTCGAAGGTTTACAATAAAAATTATTTAGGATTCAAAATCGAGGACAAAAAAAATTTTATTCTAATCCTAATAATTCTAATGTAATAAATTATAATTTATAAAAAAAAGTCAAATAGTAACGAATAGTAACGAATTTCTAAACATTTAATTTGTTATATCATAATATTTTATAACTTTATATAATATATATATATATATATATATATATATATATATATATATTATGATTTTAAAAAAACTTGTTCTTAATTATATTTTTTTAATAAATTCTAATAAAATCGAAATTTTTTTAAAAACGATAAAATTGTTTTAATAAAAAAAAAAGAGAAAAAAGATATTAATAATCCTCACATATGTCGTTAAGATTTATCACAATCTGTTTGACCGACTGTACGATTGTTATTAATTAATTTCGTTCTGGAAAATAATGGAGAATGTACATAAGTACTTTCGAAAATCATAAAAAATAACTGCGGCCAACGACTTCAAATGTTATCTTCTCTTTGATACTAACGCATATTGCATCTTGTATCGTTCAATGTATTTATGGGTACAGCTAACTATGTGATCGATCGATCGTATCTGACTTACACAATGAAGAATTTCCTCGTAATCTAAGAGGAATAAAAAATGAATTTTAATCAGAGATTCTTGACTTATTCAATTCCTCATGGAGCATGATTAATAGTAATGAATTATTCGTTATCTCTGTATTATAGCTGTATTTGTTTTTTTCCGCTTAGATAAATGCATATATATATATATATATATATATATATATATATATATGTACATAAATATAATAATAATAATAATAATAATAATAATAATAATAATAATAATAATAATAATAAAAAGAGATAAAATCGATTTTATATCAAAAAATATTTTCAACACTAAGATCAATCAAAAGTAACATACATTATGCAATCATATACATTATATATGCATATATCTATAATATCAATCAAGTATAAATTCTTTATGTTATTAGCCTAACTATCATTTATATACAATATGATATATTTTTAAGAGGAAAAAGTATCTGACCAAAATGATTGGAAAACATAACATGCATATGTTTATCTCGTTAGTCTTTTTGTAGGAAAAAGGAAACAAAAAGGAAAAAGAAGCAAAGAAAGAAAAACTTATCTCGAGATCAATAAATACGATATTCGTCGCGTCGTGATTTATACAAATTACGGATAAACGAATCAGTTCTCCGATTATGTTGTCGACTAACTATACATGTTCGTACTTACCTTGTTATCACGAAAGTTACAAGCAACCTTGAATATCGATGTTATTAATAATTGTCACGTGAAATGATCGTTTTTGATAAGTTGTAATTCTTTTTCTAAAAATATGTCAACGAATAAAAAATAAAAACACGAATAGTGCCGGATCGTAGAAATTCGAATAAACGACGATAATCTTTCTGTTAACGTTAACACGACGCACCCACCGGTCGGTTGCGACTGAGCTACTAAAACATCACGCGCATACAAAAGAAAGAGAGAGAGCGAGAAACGGAAAACTCGCTGGTACGCAGTATGTTTGGTAAACCATATTAAATACACAGTTACTTTATCCGAGAATTAGCTAGCAGCGCGTTACGTCGTGAATTGTTACTAATCTGAATTTTTTACTTTCCCTCTTTATTATCGCATTCTCGACAGAGAGAGAAGAATCAATATTATGGGATTTGACGATATTTCTGGGAAGTCCTCGACATCTTAATTGATCTCGCTTGAAGAGACACATATGAAATTTGCGAAAGATTACGTTAATACATCATTGCGCGCGTAAAGTAGTTCCTCGAACGAATGACTGATTGAAACCGACGGAAGTTGCCGATTATACACGAAGATATTACGCATGCGCGACACGTACCCTCATCTTCGGCTTTTCCCGTGTTTCCCGAGTTCTGTTTCGAATTATTGTTACGTTACTTATCTTGGCGCGAATCTTTGTTTCACTATTTTTTTTTATCTTTTTTTCTTTCTTTTTTTTTCTTTTCTTATAAATGAATATTAAATCATTTTGGAAAATCGTGTTTGATAAATCATCATTATGACCTGAATGTATTATCGTTAGGAATTATGGAAGAAAAAAGATCCATCGGGAAATATATGATATCTGAACGTGCACTAACGAAACTTGAAACAATTAAAGATGCGTTAAAAGATGACATTTGTAATGCTGATAATAGATGGGCAGTGATAGGAAATAAGGTTAGGATATCTAAATTTTTCTCTTTGAAAATGATAATCATTAAATTTATTTATTCACAATTGAATAGAAAGCAGAAAGTGTAGATACAGATACAGAGACAGAGGAATCTAATGCAATGGATGTTGAGGAATCAACGGATACTATGAATACTACACAAATACCCTCAACTCAATTTTATTTTAGTCAGGCCGGGACAAATAATATTAAAGATATTAAAGTTGGAAAAGATATTGCTTTGCAAATATGCGACATTATTGAAGTTTTGTATGAGGGATTAGAGCGTAATAATGGAAAGCTAGATTTTGTTCATTTAGAAAATCTATCAAATAATGATCTTGTAAAAGTTTTCACAGATTTAGGTGAAAAATTAAGTATTAAAGGTATTTACAATTTATGTTTGTCGACTAAAGATGTTAATGCAGAAGAAGGAATTAAATATATGGGTCTTGTATGTACTCATGTTCTGTTGCCAAAGGTATTGGATGCTATTTATTATTCCCTGTTAAAAATAAATTCTGTAACTTATATTTTTATTCAGATAATTAAACTTGAAGAATCGTCAAGATTAATAACATCTGGAATAGGAGAATGCGTTGAAAAGTTTCCAGATGAAGTTTTAAAATTTATTTTTATACCTGTTCTAAATATTGATTTAAAAGATGCATCAATTATGAATGTTATCGTCAGTACTTTCCAACCTGAAAAAAGATCTATTCTTATTTCGTAAGTATATAAAATTATTCCTTTTATAATTTGATTTAGTTTATACTATATATTACAACTTAAAATATTATTTTTATTTGTTTAGAGAATATGTGGAAAATGCAAAGGAATTAAAAGAATGGCATATATCTATTTTAGAAATTTTGTTATCTGTAAAAATAGAATCAAACATACATGATAAATTAATAAGATTATTATCGGGAAAAGCAGTTTTCTTTTCTACAAATATCAAATTTAGCAAATTGCTTTTGTCTTTTTTAAAAGCAAATCGAATTACATCAGAGGAACAGAAAGATTTACTGCAGGAAATAATCGAAGTCAATGAAACTTTGTTTAAAAGACCTATAGAAAATATTTTGAAAAAGATGTAATTAAGTTATAATCTGTAAGATAATTTTTGTATTTTATAAAATTTATTATAAAAACCGTGTTGTTACTTTTATATTGTGATAATCGTATATCTATATATATATTATCGAATTGCATTTAATATATATATATATATATATACACACGCATGCACACACATATATGTAGTAATGCTTTGCTGTGGTTGGTGATATAGTGCAAGCATGGCTGAAGAATTGTCGGGTGTAACTATAGTAATATTTATAGCAGCTGGAGTTTTAACAATTTTGTTATTATTCATTTTTGCTAAACGACAGATAATGAGATTTGCTTTGCGTTCACGACGCGGACCACATATTCCTATTGGGCACGATACTAAAAAGGTATGCGTATGTTTAAGGTTAGAAATTTGTATTTATCTAATACCAATTTAAAATAATATGTATTATAGTCACTGAAGAGAGAAATCGAAAGGCGTATAGAAGTAATACCAAGAATTCAATATGAACCACAACTTATAAGTGACTCCAGATATATCTTAACTCCTGGCAGTCAAATTCCACCACATTATTATAGATTGAAAGCCGTAGATGATATTAAAACTTTAGGTATGTATATTTAGTAATTAAAAATATTAATACAAATTTCATCATGTGTTTTTATCAATACAGAAGCTGAAATTACAAAATATGACAGTTGCTTAAAAAGGCATCCATCTGAAAACTTAAGAGCATATTTATTATCGACCCTTGCAACACCGTTAAATGGAAGTGGTCAACGTTTGATTCATCAATTTTGTGATTTGTATGAACATGCAAAACATGATCCAACAGAATTTGGTGATGAAGAATATCAAGTATATACACGTTTATTTCTTAAATTAATGGATGCGTAAGTACATCATTAATTTATTGAATAAAACAAGAATTGATGATCAGTACTTTGTTATAATTCTATAATATTGATTATTAATGATTTTTAGAGCACGTCTTTTGAAGTCTTATCCAAGTAGTAAAAAATCCAGTCCAAGCCGTACACCTATAAAGAAGAATATAGAAACTAAAAGGAATATATTGGAACCACGAATGCGTTTGCCTGAAGATCAGGTGTTAACAGGGTCAAGACCAAGCACCTTAACAGTAATGGCACTAGATAATAGTGAAACATCTGTTTAGCATTATGAGAATCGTCACATACAACATATGTGACGAGTGAAATGTGTATATATATATGTATATATAACATATCTGATTTAATTTTTTTTATTTGCGTTTACCTATACATTAATACAAAAATATATATGTAATATTTATAACTTCTTACTAAAAGATATGAATGTTATCGTAGTACAGTAAATGCTATATCTACAAATGTAGAATAGATAACTCTAATTTTTATATACAATATTGCTCTTTTTTATATTTATCAAAAATGTAATATTTATCATATAGGATCTAATATCGTTTAATCAATTCAAAACTCAAAAACTAAATTAATTGTATTATTATATATTTATACATTGTATATTTATATTTATACATATTCCTAAGTCGTCTATACTGATAAATAAGTAAACCAATTCTTATTATAATGCGGATGATGTTTTAAGGAAATTAATGAATTATGAAATGCAGATTTATACAGTTCTGGTATGGAACTTATTCTCATTAGATGTAACCACTCCATTACCTGAGAAATTGTTATTGAAAATTACTGTTAATATAGTATCAATTAGAAATTATTCGTATGTACAATTATATGCATGCTATAATAGAGAATATCTACTTTTTAAAGATTACCTGAGGGATTATATGATCCTTCCAATATTGTATATCAGCAAGCATAGCTATGGCTTGTGGGAATAATCTTGTTCTGACATGTTGCGAGGATACAATAGAATCTGCATCCATTATTATGCAATCCATTCCAGATAAACAAATAATAGAAACGAAAAAAATATCACAGTAAAATAAAATTCGTTGGTTATCTTCAGATATTTCTGGTATAAGTGCTTGAATACGATTTATAAAATCTATAACCCAATCTGATGTATACATTTTAGATTTCACTTCAGTTTGCACTCTTTGAACTGCTTGTAACAAATATAACTGTACACTGTAAAAATATAAGATTTCTTTTCTCTGTATAACATTATTAAGATTGTAACATAATTCATAATTATCACTCATTATATTATTTTTTTTCTTACCTGGGTATAGTTGCGATTAAATTAATTAATTCATTCATCCAATTCAAAGGCATTTCAAAGTCGTTATTTAAAGCTAATTCTGCTCTGATAATTATAGCATTTTTCAGTTTTTTTACGGTTGTTTCCCACCATACGTTAGGCGATGTCATTCTCTCTATGTGATCAACCGATAATGCTAATACTGCAGAAATATATGGTTTAAAATATTCTTGTGTTAAGTCTATTTCATCTAAAAGATTGTTTAAAGTAGTAGAGAGTAATGTACGAATAGCATCATTTATTGTTTCATTTTTTAAAGCTCTAGCATAGGAATGCATAATATTCTTAAATAAAATTACATTTGTATCGTCATCACTTAATAAATTTTTTATAACATGTGATAATGTCGTATCTAAAAATGGTTTTATTTTATGTGCTTGTACAGCTTCACAGAGAATTTCTAAATTTGCATACAATATTTCATGTTCTTTACTTTGTAATAAATCTTTTATACTTGAATCATTTTCAAACATTGATAAATAATGCTCAACAAAGCTTCTTGCAGACAATGATATAACTGAATGATGACATGCAATAGTAAGACTATATTCTTTAGCTTTATAGGATATTTCAGTAGTCTTATGTAAAAAATTCCAATTTATATTAGGCAAAGGTTTTGGATATTTAAATGCAAATATCCGTAAACATTCTATAGCGACGTTTTCGTTGAAAGATTTAGTCATATCTATACGTCTCAAATGTTCACCGACTACTCTTATAATACTTCTTTCTGGTAAGTATTTGAAATTATTTGGCTCTCCATGTGGCCAATTATATATGCCAGATCGAAAACTTTTAACTTCATTTGTAATAAATGAAATTAAAACATTACCAGCTGCATTTAAAATCGTTTTATTGACTTTTTCTAACATTTTGATCCAGCATGTGCTTGATACAGCTGGTATACACTGTGATATATTTTCTGGCGTATTACTTGAAGCTGATGTACTTGGTTGTGATGTAGTATCGTATTTAAAATCATCTGGTAAAGTTTGTAATGGAATATCTTCTAATCGATACAAAGCTATTGCTTTAAGTGCAGCCTCACTTATCTCTGGATCATTTTGTATAACATATGACCATAATATTTCTAATATTTCGGTAATCAAGGTATCATATGCGCTGTTGTTTCTATTTAAATAAGATGGAATATTTCCAAAGAGTTCACATAAAGTTTTCATAACAATTGTACGCTTTTCTTTCTTCATTTTTGGCGCTAAGACTTTCCAAACTGAGATAATACTAATAACAGAAGAACTACAAAGAGCGGAAATACCCTTAAGTGCAAGTGCTGTTGCAGCACTGCCATTTGTGTCTACACATTTATTTAATATTTGTGAAATAAATGGAGCAAGTTCTTCAGCACATTTCGGACGTTCTTCGCAAATGTGCTTGATTACTCTAGCACAAGTTACATCAGCGTACCACGATTTGTCATTTTGTGACGTTTCCATAAGTGCAGATGAAAGATACTGATAGCAACGTGGATCTTTATCATTCATCGTCAAATATAATTCGAGAGCGAAATATTTTAATGGCCCTTCACTGTGAAATAATGTTTGCAATGTTCTATTTATAATTGGTACATTTTCTTTTGTTATTGCTAATTCGGGTAATGTAAGAAGCAAGTATTTCGATTCATCGGGATCACGAGATTTTGATAACTTATGCATAATTAGTGGTAACATGTGAGATGCAAAAACGATTATTTCTTTAGTAATTTGCATAAGTATATCACAAATGTCTTTTGTTACAATGACATTTTTACTTTGTAAAAATAAACCAGAAAGAATTAATCTATATTTATAACGTAAATCAATTGGACTTTTTGATAATGCTTTCAACCATGATAAAATATTCGTTTCTGTTATTGTATTTAAAAAATCGATACTTTCTGTGTAAAATTGAATATATGCATCAAAATGAATTAATTTTGCAAATATTCCTTCTGGATGAGGATTGGTGGCTTCTTTTGTCCATTTTGTTTCGGTAACAGCTTTGTTTATTAAAGCATTAGCTTTAGTTAAAGCTTCAGCACATAAGACAGAAGGATAAGGCATCCACTTCAGGAGAGATGCTATTAACATATTTATCAATGTTATGTTGCATGACATTTTATTCAATATAAGTTCACCTGTAATTAAATTACGATTAATTAAAAATATTAGAAATTATATATTAAAACAAATTATGAATTAATTATTATTAACGTGCACTTACATAGTTGCAGAACATTGGCTAAGTAATATCCAGGACATATCACAATTATTTCGGACATTAATGCCAGTATAATATTTCCTGATAAATTATTATATTTATTTATAATAGTAGATATTGTATCAAGATTTACTACAGGGTCGAAGCCGTGTTCAAGGAAACATATACAAACAGATGATAATAATGGGAGTAAGGCTATGCAAGTATCTTTGTCATTTTTGGATAATGATACCATTGCAAATCCAAAAATTTTATAATATGTTTCCAAACAATTATCTGTATCATTTGTACGAAGCCATAATAGAATTTCAATTTGTAATTCTAAAGCGTTACTCGATTTAATTAATTGCCAAGCTTTTTCTTTACAACCATCCGATAAAGATGAAGAAGGATTGCATAAAATAAATATAAAGACCGGCCTTAAAATTTTTATACTGTTTTCCTTTATCCTAAAATAAATAATATATTATATATAACAGTTAAATGTTTGTCATATTAATAATTAATATATAGGATATTGCACGCACTGTCTATCAGGATAATTCATTATAAAATGCATTTGATCTAATACAGCTCGCCAAGAATTTTTTTCTTCTTTCAAAATTGAGATAAATGGAAACTGAGGCATTGGCAATTTATATGAACATTTATCTTCGGTAGCATGAAGTTTAAAATCCAATATCAGTAAATGACTCATGCTTACGGTAATTGCGACATAATTGCTAGAAAATATAAAATTATCCTTATAATTTATATATATAGATATTTATATATATATATATATATATACATATATATATATACATATATATATATATACATATATATATACATACATATATATATATATATATATATATATATATATATATATATATATATTATATATATTGTATATGAACATATAAATTTGTACATACTTTGTAGAAGAAACATAAGATATTAAAGTACAGAGAGCCATAGTAACAGATATTATTCCATTTTCTACAAGTCTAACTAATGCTTGACATATAGATGTACTAAGTACTTTATCTTTGCTTTCAAGTTTTGATATAAGCAGTTTATATTCTGGTATCTACAATAATATACACATTTTTATATTAAATAAGTTAGTTTACATTAGATTTTAAATATGTTCTCATAACCTTTATAACATCTTTTGATGTTCCATTTTTGTACTTCTCCTTGATTACTTCATAAAGTCTAGATACCGCCTATGGACAATGTATTGTGTATAAATTATTTCTATATGTATTTATGCACATATACTTTCTTAAAGTTCAATATGGTTTTATAAAAGTTTTAGTTACTTTAATCATTTAATTGAAATACTTACATGTGATATTAAGACAGGATTCTTTGAGGTTAATTTATATTCAATTACATCCATATTTTAACATTGATGTTCTGGAATTTTTCTTTTTCTTTTTTTTTTTTAAGTATTTTTTAAGTATTTACGCTATTACGTTTTTGATGTTATTTATGTTTTAAAATGCCTATAACCTATATTCTTAAGTAGAACGTCAACGAAAACAAATTGTATCTCATATCACTTTATTGAGAGTTAAACATTTCAATTTTTTAAGTATAAAAACAATCTTTCTTTCAAATTTATCTACACTCTCATCGTTACAAAACTTACCTCGAATATTATTATAATGTTTTTGTTAGGTATTTTTTTCACGACAATAAAAAACCGATTCGAATAGTGCGCATGCGTCGTACAGATCACGTGAGTCAAAAGCCCGCGCTTGCAATGTGCAAATAACGTTTGGCAATCATACGTCTTAAAGAAATGCAATAACCATTTATCTAATATCATAATTATTTTGAAATATTTTAACTATAAATTTATCAAAGAAGATGTTATATACATTGAAATCTGTCACACCCGGTAATAAAAACATTATTGAGATTTTTTCATATATTTATTTGTATGGACAAGTTGGAGCATAGTGCACAATATATTTAATATATAGTAGTCTGGGAAAGGGAATCAGAGTACATTCTGGAGTTTGAACACAATATCTTACAATTTAACGACAAGATGCCTGCATTTCTGTATTTGCTTCTGTACGTTTTTATGTTATTCGTATATTCATATATTCGAGATGTATAATATATATAAAGCGCGTAACGACTCACTATTTTTATCATTCTAAAAAAAAGGAGACGAGAGGAATACAGGTCCTTTTTGTTAATTGTGTTTCGTGTTGTTTCAGTCCACATATATATATACATACATATATATATATATATGTATATATATATTTTTTGTTTTTGTTTTAATATTCTTCTTTTTTCTTTGTTTCTCTCTTTTAACTCAACTTCCACTCGATGATTTCTTTTTTAATGTGTAATTATGCTACGTCGTGGCAAATAGTACTCGCTAGATTATATCTTTAGTCCGGAGATTGTCTCCAATTGCTAATTACATTAGTTTTCTATTAGACATTATAGTGGTAAAGGGGGGCGCGGGGGCGAGGACGACCTGTCTGTGCGTGGGCGACCCTGGATACGTCGTCATCGTCGTCATCTTCGTCGTCGTCGTCGTCGTCATAGTGCGATTAAATTTCTATCCCACCTTCCGGTAACGTATATGCGATTGCAAATGCGTTAGGTACATTAAGGCTTTTTATCTGCGAGGGCTGTGTTGTTGTTGTTGTTGTTGTTGTTGTTGTTGTTGTCGTCGGGTAAAGTTCACGAAAGGAAACGTTATTATACGATTGGAGACAGCTCCTTTTATCTTCTTCTTCTTCTTCTTCCTCCTTCTTTTCTTCACAATATTCTTTTCTTTTTTTTTCTTTTTCTCCCCCCGTTTTCTTCTCTTTCTCTTCCATAATTAGCGATTAACAATCTATATTAAATTTGTTTCAAAGCAAATACATTATACAGCCTATACAATCGGTAAGAACGTAATTTTGTCTTCCTTTTTTTTATTTTTTTTTATTTTTTTATCTCCGTTTAAAGTCTGGTGAAGAACTTAGGGCAGGGTCCAGGTACTTAGGCTATCTGCACATTTTCATAAAAATGTCCCTTTTTAAGATCACTAAAAGAGACGATATAGAGCGACTCTTTTATGTACTCGGGCCTCTGACTTTTTCGTTCGTTCGTTTGTTCGTTCTTTCTCTCTCTCTCTCTCTCTCTCTCTCTCTCTCTCTCTCTCTCTCTTTCTTTCTCTCTCTTACTCTCTCTTTCTATTTTTATTTTTTTTATAAAAATCACAGCACAGCACCAGCATTATTTTAAAGCCCACCCTTTTCTTCTCCATTGAGCACCCCACTAAAACTGAGGACACTCGTTTACAGTTTTACGTTTCCGCTACGTCTATATCCGCGCGCCTTTCCATTTAGCAAACTGATTTTGTTTTTATTCGTTCGATTAAAAACACTTTCCCTTTTTCTATTCTTTTCATTTCTCTTAGTTTCGTTTCTTTTCTTTTTGATTTAATTTGGCATTTACAACACACTATGCGGTTAGATAAAATTTGTCCGATACCACTGGCAACGGGTGTACTTTTTACCAAATCGATCGCGTCGCTCTCTTCATCTTATTCGATGACGATGATAATAAAATAATATAATAATTAATAACTAATAATCATAATAAAAGAGATAATAATAGTCGTTACTAAACTAATATTATGTAGTTTACTTTATATGTATCATAGTATATGTATGTGTAATACATTTTTTACTTTTTTTCTCGTTACCTTAGCATTTCTTATTTCTTTTTTTTTTTGTTTTTTGTTGTCCATTTCACGACGCTGCACTTCTTTTCTTTTTGTTTTTTTTTATTTTTTATTTTTTTTTTTTTTGTTAAACTGTAGTACAACGTTGGCTAGCGTTTATTTTTAGTAAACAAATAGCGTTTCTAAGGATCAAATGTACAATCACTTAATGTCATCCTAATTATTTAGAATCATTTTTTTTTTTTTACCATTTTAAATCTGTTCGTCGCTTTATCTATATACTTCTTAGACAATCGTCTTGTTTACACATATAAATCAATTAAATTTATTTTAATACGTAATAAAATTTTTCTAATAGATAAATTCCAGCGAGTCATACAATTGTTTGCTTTTTTTTTATTTCTTTCTCTCTCTCTCTCTCTCTCTCTCTCACTCACTCATTCACTCACTCACTCTCTTTCTCTCTCTCTCTCTCTCTCTCTCTCTCTCTCTTTCTCTTTATTCTCTACAAAAATCGAAGTTATGCATTTTCGTTCCTTTCATTTTTTTTTTACAGGCTTAAAATTATATATATTCGATCTGACGTATTCAATAATACGCAAACATGACAAACGCACACATACACACACATACACGGATATTACTATTTATACAATATACATGTATATACTCCACACGCACACAAAATAGTTTCTCCTTTTTTCCTTTTCGTTTAACGCTATCGTTCAGATTCGTACGCAAGTTTCCTATGTAACTACGTTCGATAAAAATTGTATCTTTGTCAAATGCGTACTCAGAGTTCAAAGGTCGTTAAAGTGGGAGGATATACTCGCACACCCACCAACGGATTTTTCAAATACATTGTGTTTTTTCAACGCTTTCTCTCTCTTTCTCTCTCTTTCTCTCTCTCTCTCTCTCTCTCTCTTTCTCTCTCTCTACCTCCTTCCCCTGTCTCATCCCTTTTTCTTTTCCTCCTTTTTTTTTTTACGACGATCATGCGAGAACAATTCCGAAAATAAGGATTTTAATAAGTAATCCTTTATAGTCTTTCAGTCTGACGAAATATATTTTTAGATTATTAATTTTTTCGCATTTTCATTCGTTTCTTATATATATATATATATACATACATACATACATACATATATATATATATATATATATATATATATATATATATATATCCTCCCTCTTATTATCTCTCTCTATCTCTCTCTCCCTCTCTCCTTTTCACCCTCACTTTTTCTTTTTCTTTTTCTCTCAATTATTAAATTCATTAAAATTTGATTTACTCGACTCACGCTATCGATAGATCTTTCTTGTTTGTGACTTATGCGATCTACGGACCTTTCCCTATTTTCACTGACATCTTTCATCCCTTTTCTTGCAATAAACGATTTTTCATTTCACGTCGATCGATAAAGCTTATCATCTCCTTTTCAATTGAATGTTTTTTTTTTTATTCCTAATAGCGTTGACAAAAATCCAATCGTTGGACATTCTCCAATATATATTCTTTTTTTTATCACGAGATCCATTAAGATCTATCGACGGAGATAAAGCTTTGTTGGTGCAACGTGAATAGAAAATTTGTTATTATGTTATATCTTTCATTCATCGAAAGTTAAACACGCACGCGCGATTTTTTTTATAGAATGTATTATATACTTTCGTGAGTCGAAATGATCGAATCTAATCGAATTTTCCTTCAAACTAACAAGCGCAATTAATAAAACATTCTCGCGTATCATTTATTTATTAATCTGTTAGATAAAAACTTTACTCAGTTCTATGATATATATTTTACATTTATCGCTTACGTATATCGGATACGACGACGATGCTTGTCCGAGAACGAGAGTAATAATATTATGTATATGCTTACATCATTTTATTTACACGTTATTTACAAAGGAAAATGTATCAACCATTTTGGTTCTGCATCGAACCTACGAATATACGTTCGTATTTATGTATGTATGCATTTATGTATGTATGTATGTATGTATGTATGCATTTATGTAGGTATCTATCTATGTACACGAAAAGATCGGTACACGCGCTTGCATCGAAGCTCGAGAAAGAATTAGACAGAGAGAGAGAGAGAGATGGGAGGGTATGAAAAAGAGAGAGAAGGGGGGGTCTACTTTCAATCGTTATGATGATACTTCGAGATACGATAAACTTCGACGAAAAAATTCAATTCAACGAAAAGAAATGATTCATCAATGACATTATTGAGAAAAACTCGACAAGATTACACTTATTCTTCGTTGAACTCTGACGACCGAGGCTGTACGAGGCGAGGATGATATATTCGAAGATAACCGAAGTTTGTCCAAGGGCTCTTCGTGATTTTAAGTACAATTTTATCAGCCTCATTACGACTGGTCCAAAGAAATGTGATTGACAGACAGAAAAAATGAGAGAGAAAGACAGAGAAAGAGAGAGAGAAATAGAGAGATATAGATATAGACAGAGAGAGAGAGAAAGAGACAAAGAGTCAGAAAGAGGTAAAGAGAGATATTGAGATTGAGAGGGAGAGAGAGAGAGAGAGAGAGAGAGAGAGAGAGAGAGAGAGAGAGAGAGAGAGAGAGAGAGAGAGAGAGAGAGAATGGTGTCAGCAAATAAATTGACTTGAAAGGAAAAGGATGAGGTGATCCTCTCGAAAGTTCCTTAGGGATTTTCCTTAGGGCTGTCTGCTCGCGACGGCACCGCTCGAGGCCGGATGCGGCGCGTGGTGAGTTTGTGCGGAGCTGCTTCCGGCGGTTCCGCCGGTTCCACCGGCTAGTACGGGACCGGGGGCCGCGGGTCACTTGGGCGGAAATGGCGAGATCACCGAGGCGGCTACCGCGGCGGCCTGCTGACTCGCTAGCACTGCCGCTGCAACACACAGAGACAGACAGCAGGCCATTAATTTTTCGCCACGAAAAAATTCTTTTTAAACCCTATTCTATTATTTTCTATTACCCTCCCAAGTTTCTTTATCAAGATTCTCAATTATTCCAAACTTTTGATCGATGATTAATGTATTTTTATTGCATAGAAATGTATAGAAATGTATTGTTTTTATATATAGCGAAAAGAAATTTAATTTTACAATTTAATTTTATTCATAGGAATTTTTATTAATAAGAATAAATTGTAGTCTGTGATTTTCAAAAAATAATTTCGGATAATTTCTTTGCAAGATCGATATGTGTCTTATCGAAGAACATTCGTGATTCTTCGTTGGTGATTCTTGCCAGTCCAGCCCAAGAATTCTCAGCGTTTAGTCGAGAGAGTTAGAGAATTTTTCACATCCTACTTTTTGTTTATGATATTATTACGTTAGAAGCATAATGATAGTTGGAAAAATAATGACGCCTTGAAAATATAAAAAGTTTCTTCACAGTTTTTAATACGGAATGTCAAATCACTCAAAGGATAATCGATCGAACTATTTTCGAATTTTAAGTGATTATTATTTTACGAGAAAAAGGGATGGACACGGAATTTGTTTATGGGTGCGCATATGTGTGTGTGTGTGTGTGTGTGTGTGTGTATTGAGAGAAAGAGCAAGAGAAAGATGGAAAGAGAGAGCTGGGGAGGTGGAGGAGAGAGCGAAAAAGCATAATAAGAATTAAACACTTCTTTTTGTTTTTCTTTTTTTTTTTAGCTTATCTTTGGAGACTGCACGAATCTTTACGTTGTTTCAATATATTTTATTCGTATTTTTTTTTTTAAGTTTTCTCTCTTTCTACTTTTCTCTTTCTCTCTCTCTTTTTCTCTCTCTCTTTCTCTCTTTCTGGCAGTGGAAAGCTGTATTAAAATACACTTGGTCGATTAAGTTTGTCGTTTGCATTGTGTATATCGCGAAACGCGAAGCGTAGTCTGTTTTCTTTTTTTTTTGGGGGATTTTTGTTTCTTTTCTCTTTTTTTTTCCATTTTTCTTCTTTTCTATTTCAATGAAACTAAATAGACGTTTATTACTTCGCTTAATCGTTGGAGCGTCAATATGATCATCGAAAAAATGTTGTCACTAAATGCCATTTTACATTATTTCAATAATGCACGTCGAAAAAGATATCGAAAGTAGCGCAACGCAACGAATCACGTGATTGTTTTATCTTTTTATTCATATCTATGATGATTTTTGATTCATTGAAAATGGAAAATGATGATGATTGGGAGAACGAATTACAATATGGTTGACACGAGGAGAATCTATAAGTTCATCATCATTTAACATGAATTTTTATTATTATTTTTTTTCTTTTTCTTTTCCTTTTGTTTAATCTTAACACTTTACCGACCGATAGCCTATTAATCGATTTTTTGTTGCCGATGCTTACCGACCAATAGTCTATTAATCGCTTTTTTCTCGAGGCTACCTAAAAATATCCTATCAATCGGTAGCCATGACGATAAACAATTGCCATTTGCTATATCATCTGTATTTTATTATTAGTATTGAGGTACATTGCTCACTTGCGTTAAATGCTTTGCTTCGTAAACTCTCACATTTTCACATCGTTTTTAAAAAATTTACCGTTCACAATGAGCGAAAAAAATGGTACTGGAGGAGTTTTATTTAGACGATTTATCAGATTGTCCTGACAGTTATTCAGGAAGTGATAGTGGTGACGAAAGTGATGGCAGCGATATAATAATTCAAAATCGGAGTTCTGTATTGCCACTAACAAGTAGTGATTCAGAAGACGACGAGATTAAGTAACATCGAAGACAATACAAATAACATTGAAGATGACGATGATATATGGTTGATAGAAGATGAAGCAATAATTTTGGAACCTTTTGAAGGCAGCCCCGGCATAAAAATTATGCCTAGTTCTACAGAAAATGTTACGGACAGCGTCAATTTATTTATTGGAACGGACTTTTTCGAGCACTTAGTGAAGGAATCCAACAGATATCATTACCAGATCATGCAAAAATATAAAATTCCATCAAGAGCTAAAAAGTGGACAGATATAACGGTAACGGAAATGAAAAAATTTTTAGGACTAATAGTTCTAATGGCTCAGGTAAAAAAGGACTTGTTCTACGATTATTGGTCCACAGATCGAAGTATAGAAACTCCATTCTTCTTGGAAGTCATGAGCAGAAATAGATTTGTGCAAATAATGCAGAGCTGGCATTTTTGTAATAATGACAACATTCCTCATAATGCACATAAGCTTGCTAAAATCCAGTCTGTCGTTGACTATTTATAGCGAAAATTTAACGATGTATATACGCCCAATCAACAATTATCTTTGGATAAATGCATAATTCCGTGGAGAGGTCGACTATCCATTAAGATATACAATTCGGCAAAAATTACTAAATATGGAATACTTGTAAGAATGCTGTGTGAAGCTGTCACAGGATACATATGCAATTTTCACGTGTACGCTGCTGATGGCAAAAAATTGAAAGATACGGTTTTAACGATTATTTAATATTTTTATAAAATTATATAAAAGCGTCAAAATGGCTAAAATTCTACTGCGAAATAAAGTGCGAGTGTATGGAACCATTCGAAAAAATAGAGGTCTTCCTCCATCACTACAAACATTACGACTTTCAAGAGGTTAGCACGAATTCCGTAGGAATCGTCAAATTTTGTTAGAAGTATGGAATAATGGCAGAAGAAATGTAAATATAATATCTACTATACATTCTGCACAATTGAAGGAATCCATAAGCAGAAGTAAAAAATCAAATGTTCCAATACAAAAGCCTAATTCCATCATAGATTATAACAGATATATGAAGGGCGTAGATCGCGCGGACCAATATCTAGCATACTATTCCATTTTCAGGAAAACAAAAAAATTGACTAAACGGGTGGTAATGTTTTTTATAAACTGTGCGCTTTTTAATTCATTTAAAGCATACACGATTTTAAACGGAAAAACTATTACGTACAAGAATTTCCTGCACAAGGTTGCACTTTCATGGATAGAAAATAATGAAACAAGATGACGATATATCCAGTTCTGCACTCACAAGGAGAACACCCAAATTAGACAATCCCGGAAGACACTCAAATTCCAGAAAACATAAACTTATAAATATAGTAACTAGCGATCAAAGTGTGAGACCCCAAAGACAATGTAGAGTTTGTGCTGTTAAAAAAAAAAAGTAGTAGAACATGTTTTGTTTGAAAATTTTGCAATGTTCCATTACATAAAGGTCACTGTTTTGAACGGTATCGTACCTTGAAAAAATATTAATTATTTCTTATTTCAAGTATTTCAATATATGGATTATGGTATTATTACATAATTATTAAACTGAAAGCTATTGTAATAGATAAAATAAATGTAATTTATCATTAACATCTTGAAAATAAAACATTTTATTAAATCTAATTATCCTATAATATATCCTATAATAACAGAAAGCGGACAATTCTGTCTGAGCATACGAAACGTGCGATGATCTAGATACTCCCGTGCGATGATCTAGACCGAAAAACAGCCGGCGTCAGGGAGAATCTGCGGATGAGCGGTCAGTCGGACGTGCGTAAGCTGTTGAACCGCTAGCGATCGGTAAAGTGTTAAGATCATGATCACGTTGCGTAGGCGCTTAAACGATTTAGAAAGGAAATTTATATTAATTAAGATCGTATAGCGAGATAATTACAATTAACTTTTATCATTTCTCTCTCTCTCTCTCTCTCTCTCTCTCTCTCTCTCTTTCTCTTTCTCCCTCTCTTTCCCTTTCTTTCTCTTTCTCTCTCTATGTATTTATATCCTCTCTATCTTAAACAACTGCTTTCACGAGGAAGTCGACCGTCGTTCCCATTTTCTATTGTTCGTAGATCATAAAAGCTTTACAACTTCCGATGTAAGTGCGTAACTCCTATCGTAGAATTTCGTACAATGAATTTTAATAATGTATCCGTTAGCGCTAGACGTAGAATATGCTTCTTCTGGAAGACTACAGAGTCTAACGAAATTTGTATGTATATCGTATATACATATATTTACATGTATATATATTTATATATATTTATATGTATATATTTATATATATATATAACACATTTCGTTCGAAAAATTAAGGACTATATTTGCTCCTTCGCTCGCTGTTCATTTATATCGTCCTTTTCCTACAATTAATATTATTATTATTATTATTATTATTATTATTATTATTATTATTATTATTATTATTATTAATATTATTATTATTATTATTAATATTATTATTATTATTATTATTATTATTATTAGTTATATTACTATTACTATTATTATTATTATTATTATTATTATTATTATTATTATTATTATTATTATTATTATTATTAATAATAATATTATTAATCATTATCATTAATATTATCATCAATATTATTATTATCATTATTATTACTATTATTATTATTATTATTATTATTATTATTATTATTATTATTATTATGACAATTACTATGATTATATACGAGCTTTAAGTGGTTTGTTATTTCTCATCTGGTTTTCGGAAAGTAGCACGATAAATAGTTATCACAGTCTGAACTATATACCTAATCCCTACGCACCCTATGACGGTACACGGCTTATATATGTTTCATTCTTATAACGGCCGCACTTATACTCCAATATTTTCAAAATATTCAGTCCGTTAACTATGCAATATTATTGTATGTATGTATGTATGTATGTATATATGGATGTATGTACTTTGTCGTATATTTAAAAAAGAGAAAAAAATGAGAAAGAAAAACAAGAAGATAGAGAGAAAAACAAGAAAAGGAAGAAAAAGAAAGAAAAAAAATCGTCAGAGATGTATTAATGATGATAATGATGATGATGATGATGATGATGATGATGATGATGATGATGATTGATGATGATGATGATAATAATGCTGATGACCACACGCACGTTCAGGATCGTCGCCATTTTCATCGAAGGAATCTATTACATATATTCGTTTATAGCTTTGCTAATAAGTGTTCAAAACGTGTCATCAATGTCCCTCCTTTTTTTCTTTTTTCTTTTTTTGGCCCTTTTCTTATTTCATCCTTTCTTTCTTTTCTTCTTCTCTATCCTTTTTCTTTTTGTTTTCTTTAGAAAAAATTGTTTGTCTCTTATCGATTTTTCGTAATAAAATAATAATAGGTCGGCAAAGGCTATCCAATAATATACGCGAATGTTTGTTTCATCTCTCTCGTAAGGAGAAGAAAGCTCTGGTTGTTTATCGTTTATCATTTTTCGTGCATTCCTCGTCGTTCTCCTATAGTTTATTTTATTTTATTATTTCATCTTGATTCGCTTGATTCATTTCCATTATATTTTACTTTATTTTACTTTATTTTACTTTACTTTACTTTATTTTACTTTATTTTACTTTATTTTACTTTATTTTAGTTTATTTTATTTTAGTTTATTTTCTTTCTTTTTGTGTTTTTTTTTTCCTTTTTTTTTCAAGCACCAATATGGTGTACACGGTTTACGCGCTCGGAGCGTGCGGCGGACGCTCTGCCGAAAGAGATTATTCTTTACCCACTTCTCCGTCTATAGCGCGTTTCGTCGTTTCTACCATGAAATAGATATACGATACGATTTTAACACTGTCGGTCAAAGAAAATTGTTCATTCCGTCGAAGCGCAGGATATATATACACGCGTGAGACATGCAACGCGACGAACAGTAACGTAAACTCGCATATAACTTTTTACCGGCCTTCAGTGATCCCTTTTTCTGATCGTTTGTTTTAGTTGTATATTTGTTTTTTAATATGTATATATGTACATATATATATATATATATATATATATATATATATATATATATATACATACACATAAGGCAAGTCAAAAACAGATTACAAAGTAATTACAAGATTACAAAGTTTTTACTCTTTGGAATAAATTATATTTCTATTCCATTTATCGAATTTAATCGTTGATGTTATCGAGATATATAGAGTTTTGTCTTTTGTGTCTGTTAATAACACGACTTGCCACGATACCTGAATAAGGAGAAAACGATATAGAGCACAGTATTCGATCAGATTTGGACAATTTGTTCTCTTATTTATCGCGAACCTAAATGATTCGAGAGCAGCACGTTTGCTTCTCGTTCGGAGAAGTGCGTAACGCTGTTTTGATCGAGTTTCAACGATCAAGTAAAGAGAGACACGGTCTCCTAGTAACATACAATAGAAGACTCGTTGGTCCAATCTGAGTTGGAGTTCGTTATCCGTTCTTTTAATTATCCCGCGGATCGCCGGAAGCCTTACTGTCAGGGTCTGACGAGAGGCTTACCTCCGTAAGGAGCGGGGTATTGTCCCGTTAAAAGGGGATAGCCTAATCCCACATGCGTGTGATGATGCGTGTGCACGTGTCTCTGAGGTGGTGGAGATCTGCTGTCCTTTCCAAGATTCCCGCTACCGGTATCGACCGGGCCAGATTGTTGCTGCTGACCGCCAGGTTGTCCTTGTTGTTTTCCAGGCTGTTGACCTTGACCCTGCGGTGGACCCGGCCCCGCTACCGAAGTCGGTGGTCCGCTAGGTGGTCTGGCAGGTGTTGGCCCTGCCGAAGACGGACTGGCAGATGCCGCGGACGTCTTTGGCGTCGGCGACTTCAGGGCACGTTCCTGGAGTTCATGGATCTTGTGCGCCGAATAATACTGATTCGCGTGGTGCTGCAAAAGATCGAGGGCCTTGCCACCCGGTGGACGGCTTAGATCCTCCGGTGCATGATACCTAGGCAACTGATGCAGGTAAGGACTACCCGAATAAGGTCCAGGCACCAACATAGGACTTAAACCTCTGTAAACTGGATGGCCAGGGTCGAAGGGTAGCGCACCGTAATGCTGTGGCTGCATATATCCCGGATGTATATACGCGTATTGCGATGTTGGCGGTGGCGGTGGTCCCTGAGTCTCCATCGTAGGCTTCACGCCTTCTTGCTTGTTTTTCGAGTCGTCGCTCTTGCCCAAATCCTGAGGCTTTTCTTGCTTCGGTTGATGCTTCGGACTTGGGGGTGGAGCTTTCGCTTGTTGACTTTGTTTGTTCGACTCTTCTTTTCGCCTTTGCTCTCCGGGATAAAGGTAATACCTCCTGTCATCTTGTACAGGACCAGGAGGTGGTGGAGGAGGCGCTGCTCTTTGACTTTGCGTCCCGTGGTACACGTGATAAGGACTCATTTGACTCTTCATCTCGATACTTTCCTTTAGTATCTGATGGTTTTCGTGTTGTTTGTCTTTCAAGCTCGGTTGTTGCGATTGTGGTTCCTGCTTCATCTTTGCCTTTTGCTCATGCGCTTCTTGTTCTTGCACTTGCTGATTTTGTTGTTGTTGCTGTTGTTGTTGGGAAATCGCTTGCGGTGGCTGATACGGATAACCAGGAGGCATGTAGCCACCGTAACCACCATAATAGTGCGGCTGCTGTTGAGGTTGAGGCAAGGGTTGACTCAGTTCCTTCTTTTCTTTCTCCGAGACGACGCTTTGCAAACTCGCCATCGATGGCATCTGCGGTATGTTCAAAGGTTTCATTTCCTGTTTTGGCGTGAGATCGCTTGGTTTCTGATCGACCGACTTGCTGTCCTGAACACTAGGCACCAAGTAAGGAGGTTGACCGTAATACGGGTACATTCCAAAGTGAGCAGGTAGATGCGTCGGCGCGCTTGTTTTGTTGTCCTTTTCTTGATTTTGTTTCGACTTGTCGGCGGGTTCTGCCTCGAGAACAGGCGCCGCATCGTCCGATATGTCCGAGTAGGCCGGACTTTGGACGTCTTCCCTCGCAGAATCGACTATTGGCGTTTCCAAAGGCGAAGGATGTGGACTTCCACCGGGTGATTTTTTCGATTTCTTTTTGTAACCTTGCGGCTTCGGCGTTCGCGGGTCCTTACTCTTATCCTGCTCTGGCATCAATGCCGCCGTAGGCTTTACTTTGAATTGCGGCATCTTCGTGTGCAGAGAAACACTTGGATACTGTTGCATGTGAGATTGTACACCTTGTCCAGGATGTCCAGTCGTCGGAGGCCCAGTTTGTAGACCCGTTTGTTGTGAAACTTGTCCGGTAAGACCTTGAAGACCTGGATGCTGACTCGCCATACTTTGCAAACTTTGTTGTTGCTGCTGTAAAGTTGGCTGCTGAATAACATGCGCTTGAGTTGGTTGTCCCAACTGCGTGGACAAGGGATGCTGTACGGATTGCAACTGATGTGCCGGCGGCAATTGTTGCTGTACGGACGATTGTAACTGTTGTTGCTGCTGTTGACTCGATTGCAGTTGAGGCGGTGGTCCGGTTTGTAACGTCTGTTGGGCTTGTTGCAACAACGGATTTTGTTGCTGATGTTGTTGAACTTGAGAAGGTTGAGGAGGTTGAGGTATATTGAGTGGCTGCGGTATGTTTGTACTGGGATGTGGCGAAGGCACGGGCCTGGGAGATTGACTTGGGTGAGGACTCGGACTTTGAGGTGGATTCGTCGATGTTATCGACGGTTGACTTTGTTGTTGCTGTTGTTGTTGTTGCTGTTGTTGCTGTTGCTGTTGTTGCTGCTGTTGTTGTTGCTGTTGTTGTTGCTGCTGTTGTTGTTGTTGGATACTTTGTTGTCTCGAGGAAGGCGGTGCCGCGGACGTAGGAGCAGGTAAATCGTCTTGGCCGAACCTTAAAACACCAGGTTTGACGATAGCCTTGTCCGAGGTTAAAACTGGCATAGGTGTCTCTATACTAGGAGAAGGTACCCGAGGTGGAGGCGGTGGTGTCTCTGGCGGTAAACTCGTCGCCGGTGGACTCGCCGCTCTGACAGGGGTTCCTTCCGGTTTGTCCGCTGGAGACTTCACCGGCGTGGCTGGACTCGGAGCTTCTATGTTGCTCTCGTCGTTCTCGGACATGCTAGTGATGCCCTCCTTCGTATCATCGTCGTCCGCGGAACCGTGCGCGTGACTCTGATGATACTTCAGTCCATTTATATGTTTGTACTTTTTACTACAATTCGGTTCGGGACACTCCAAAAGGACCGGGCTCGCCGGAGGCGAACCACTAGGAGGCGTAGGAGGTGGTGCCCGTCTTTTATTCTTCTCCTCTTCTTCTGGACCACGAGATTTTCTCTTAGCAGCTGGATCCGATCTCGGCGGCACAAAGGCAGCCGGACTTGGACTCGCCGCCGGTGAACCCTGAGCACCTCTTCGACCTTTTGCACCGCCATTTCGTAATTTACTGTGCACCGAACTCCTTGTCTCGGTGAAATTACTGAGATCGTTGCCCGGTGTAGAATTTGCTGCTGCCCGGCCACGTTTTCCACGACCTTTAGGTGTACGTGCGTCCAAATCGCTCGTCGGTGAATCGCAAAACCTTGGAGGTGCCCAATCGTGTCGTGTACAATCCAATAGAGTACCGACGTACGTCTTACCCCGCCACGTTACGTTCACGACCAATACACCTGCAACATAGAGAGTACGTCCCAAATAGTAACGATCGGTAAAGATTCTATTTTAAAGAATATTAATTCTTTTATTTTCTTATAATAAAATTACAACGAATAAAATCTATTACACATGTGTGCTTTAATTAACGATTAAATCTAAATGGATTAGCAATAATATATGGAGTTATCCGCAATGATCGCCGCTATTAAATGATCGAGCTCTTATTACTAGTTTGTAAGGCTAAATACGATATGACGTAGCAGTTTATCTAAACGACGCGAGAAGAAGAACGAGAGACGCCTAATCTTACTCGATGCTGGAAAAACCGGTTCTAAAAGACAGCTTGCTTCTAATATCGACAAATTCCACGAGATCTTTACGTATCGGATAATAAATTTCGTTGCGAGAGTTATATATGTCTCTTTAGTTTTAACTCAACCATCTACTGTCCTTGCAAGACTATATTTAATTGAAAGTATGCATGCGATCTTGGTACCTGTCGAATGAGGATTAGCTTGAAACGAGGATTAATATACCAGAAGGCCTGACAACTAATCGATGTCGGGATGTTTTTTAAAGAAGATGTGAAAGTTGTCTGGAATTCCATTCATATTACATCATTATAAATTCGATTTCTATTCAATCAATTAATAAAAAGTAATTAACGTTAATATTGAATTTTGTATACCTTAAATAAACAAGTTATTTAAATAATTGAAATTTCAGAATGGAATACCAATTATTGCTATCTCTATCCATTCACAAAAATGTAATAATACTTTTATTCGATTTACGAAAGATTAAACGATTTAGGAAAAAAAAGAAAAAAGAAAAAAAAAGTATTGTTATATATATATATATATATCGAATGCATTTTAAAATCTATAAACATGAGAACTCTTTTACGGTTTTCGTCGTTTTGCATCAGATATCACAAAGGGAAACACATAGTCTAGTTTTTCCCTGGCACGGCTCTAATCCCGAATCGTTTTCGAAAGAAACCCCGAGGCGCTTTTGCTTGATTGAGTCGTTCCCCTCGAGTCGTCTACGTCACTCCCATTTACTGCGAGAAAGATAAACGTATAGCACCGAGTACCGAGAGAAAGAGGAAGGAGAGTGGGAACAGGAGGAGAAGGTGGAGAAAGAGAAGGAGGGAATGATGAAACCGTCCATCCAACCCTCGTCACGCGTCTTTTCAACCTTTCCAATTCTCTCATCTGATTCTCCTCCCTCATCCTCTCTTTGTTTCCTCTCTCTCTTCGTGTCAGCTAGTAGCACCTAAGTGACTAAATGCATCTCCATCTACGAGGACGAGTACGGCAAAAACTATTGCGTGACGATGATGTACTACGTAAATGACATCAATATTGTCTTGTCAACTTCTTTTTGTATTATCGAGATTTAGTAAAAAAGGGAAGAAGAAAGAAAGAAAGAAAGAAAGAAAGAAAGAAAAAAAGAAAAACCATGTTCGAATAACTTTTCATGTAAGACAAGCGATGCTCGAGTTAAATCGAGGTGAATCGATTAAAGGGGTTAATGGAAGTCCCAACAAAAAAAAAAAAAAAAAAAAAAGAGAGAGAACATCTCTCCTCTTATCCCAGTATATATCGTGTTATACTAAACTTTCAAAACCACGATAAATCTTTCCACATTGACACTTTTTCGTACTTCTATTAAACTTATTTATTCTTATCGTATAATCCTCGATAGTAGATCGAAATGTACGGTAACGAAAGATGTCGAAAATATTATATAAAATGTATGTATATACGTACATATATATATATATATATATATATATATATATATATATATATAGGTCGATTGTTTGGTTACACTTCAGGGTGAACAAATCTTGGCGTACGATGTTGGAATGAAGTAAGAGTTTTGCCGGATAAGAATATACGACGTGTATATGTGTGTGTGTGTGTGTTTATATGTATGTGTGTATGTGCATTTGTAGGTATATGCGTAGGTGTTAGTGATGGTACATCCTCGCTTTGCTGGTAATATCAGAAAAAGTGAGGGCGAGGGATCGAGCGAGAAGGACGTAATGGAAGAAGGATGGAGGAAAAGGATTGAAGAAAGAAAAAGAAAAAGGACGAAAGGTTCTTTAAGGAAGGAGAAGAAGAACGAGGTGAGAGATACACAGAGAGCGAGAGAGAGCAAGAGGGGGAGAGAGAGAGAGAGAGAGAGAGAGAGAGAGAGAGAGATTCAAAGGGAGGAGGAGAAGAAGCAAAAGAAAAGAGATGGAAAAAGAGGAACTTGGAAGAAAGAAAAAGAAAGAAAGAGAGGACTAATGGTGTTCGGAGAGAGCCGAGGTGAGATAGAAAAAGATGAAGGTATAAAAAGAAAGAAAAAGAGAGAACGAAGAGAGACGAAGAAGTTCGCGATAAAAAGAAATAAAGAAAGAAAAGGAAGGAAGAAAGAAAGGAAGGAAGGAAGGAAGGAAGGTAGGAAGATGGAGCGTAGGGTGAAATCGTTCGCGGAATAAGGACAGACGATGAGAATACGAACGAGGGGAGAGGATACGGTCGAGGATACGTACGGGACTCAAGAGCTCGATTCAAAGGGGGCTTGCTTCCAATAAAGAGAGCCGGGGCTATGCAGTTATATAGAACTTTACGTCCTCCCGGTACAATCCCACGCGAAAATTCCCAACGGCTGGTGTATTTCTCCTAGGAGTAAAGTAAGAAGAAAGAACACATTCAACGTATGTCTACAGTTATAAAAAAAGTTATATATATATATATATATATATATATATATATATATATATATGTATATACGTTTCTGTTTTAGAGAGAGAGAGAGTGAGAGAGATACGCTTGAGTGATATCGACGAGATATGTATGTACGTGTCACGAGGCCGTTATCGGAGGTGTGGTCGATGTTAGGATCATACGGTCGGCTTCTAATCCTAATTAACGCGTTTATCGACAAGGGCACTCAGACTAAGGTATAGTCCATGTAGAAAACTCGTTTAATTACGTAAAAGAGAAAGAGAAAGAAGAGTAGGAAGAAGATGAAGAATAAGAAGATGAAGAAAAATTGGATCGTTTTATTGAAACCACGTTCCATTTTCACTTAATTAACATACCAATGGAATATGCGAACTCTTCTAAATAAAGCTATAATACAAACTAATAATATTCATAAACTATATACATATATATATATGTATGTATGTATGTATATATGTATGTATGTATATATGTATGTATCTATGTATGTATGTATGTATACGTAGGTTTATAAGTACGTAGCTATCTATTAAATGTAAGAACCTCATTTCCATTATACCAACTTCGAATAATATATACCGTATGATTACAAACGTGTTTGCTTCGTGTCAATCTAGAACCATCGAGAAGTAATTGATATGAATTATCGATCATATCCGGACACCGTCATATAGATTATTTTCTAGACTTTATTGAACGACGATGAAAAAAAAAAACAGAGAGAGAGAAAGAGAGAGAGACGAGAAACGGTTTTAGGCTATTACCAATTCACTTTTACGGGAATTCGCGGTGACAGGATGGAAAACGCCTACGATATTCGATTACTTTCGAATTCATGACATTCGTATAACGCTTATATCGTCATTTTTAGAGAACGCTACAGTATTATGTTGAAGTTATACGCTACATGTATTATCGTCGAAAATATTCTTTTTTCTTTTTTTTTCTTTCTTTCTTTTCTTTTTTTTTTTTTTTTATTTCTTTTTCTTTTTTTCCTTTTTACATGGAACACGGCGTAGGACGATAAAGCAATATAATCGTCGAATGTTTCCTCTCCTTTTATCCTTTTTCTTTCTTTCTTTTCTTTTTTTTTCTTTTTTTCTTTTTTTCAATGGATTAAAGACAGTTCGAGGAGTCGATCGATAAAGCGGCAAGAGGGTTGCGGAGGGAGATTGAAAGGTCATACGGATTTGATACCGTTTCTTGTTCAATCGTCGTGACTTTTTACGGATATTCCAAAAATAAATCAAGTCTCATTGCTACGAGAAAAAGAGAGAGAAATAAAAACATAGTCATTCAGGCATAGCTTTTGTCCTCGATTGAAAACTATGTTAACTCGTTGTGAACGAAAGACCGAATTTTTACGAAAGATCGATCGATCGATCGATCGGACATAGGAAATAAATCGAGATATAGCTTGAATTCGACTTCGATTACAAATCTTTTCATATTCTATGAAAAGGAAAGATATAGACAACTCTTTCTCAATTCTCCATCCACATTTCATCAATATTCGATTATTAACCTTATTTCTCCTCTTACTCTCCCGAAAAAAAGATGGAATCTTTCAATAACGCGTTTCCTTGATTAAGATTAAATTATTAAATCTTTTATTATTAAATTTCTTACTAATATTTTTAAATGATCAATATTTATATCGAAATATCAATAAGTAACATAAATTTGACAAATAATTATTTACATCGATCAAAATATTCCATATATACCGATCATATATATATAGCGATATAAATAAATAGTAGTATATTATTAATTAATAATTAGTCTCATATATCATCGACATATATAATCACGATATATGAAGTAGAGAAAATCGTCGAAATTAGATCTGATTTTCTAATATATTTGTCTAATATATTTTTCTAATGTAAATTCGTATAAAGTCAAAAGAAGAAAGACTGGTTAGATCTGTTTCGGTTAACATTTTATAAGAGATCGAAAAAAATTTTTGATATATCGCGAAAGGAAAATCGAATACGTTTTCATTGACTAGAAAGTGAAGGAGGGGGGGGGGGGCAAAAAAAGGGTTCCTAACTATCCATGATAATATCGAGCACGAACTACGATATCTCACAATTATTGCCGAGCTGTAGAAAATTTACTGTCGTGATAGTAAAGCATATACTCGTTGATAAGATGTAATAACAGTATTTACTCTTACTGCCGCGAAGGCGGTCTTCTACATAAGCGAATGTTTCGCAGGCGTTTTTGCGGCATATGCCAAGGAGTGACACATTTCCGATACCATAAAGAGAAATAACTATTTTTACGTCGAGTACATACATTCGAGTCTCTATCTCTTCTCTCTCTCTCTCTCTCTCTCTCTCTCTCTCTCTCTCTCTCTCTCTCTTTTCGTAGAACTCTTTGTGGGACTCTTTCAAAAAAATGTCAACCAATAAACGGAATTACGATGTACCTACTACGTCGTATCATACAAAAAATTATCTCCCTCGGTAAGAATACGAATAGAATTGTATTTTCTTTTTGTTCTCTCTCTCTCTCTCTCTCACACACACACACACTCTCTCTCTCTTTCTTTCTTTATTTCTCTTTCATTTTTTTGTTTTTTTTTTTTTTTTTTTTGTAAAGTCGTAGACACTCTTAAAATATATGAAGTCTGAAAGATTTAAAAATAATGCAAGAACTATATAAACTCTTTATTTTCAGTTCAAAGGGGAACGTAAAGGAAAAAAGAGAAAAAGGAAGGGAAAAAAAAAAAGAAAAAAAGAAGAAAGAAAAAAGTAGGAGTTGGGGGGGGGGGGTCAAAAAAGGAAAAAAGAAAATATGTATGAGCTTTCGAAACGTCAAGGACTACACTCGTTTTCTCTTTATTTCTCTTTGCCTGACGACGACGACGACGACTCTGGACCACACACGTGCGTATACGGCAGTGTTTCGTACATATGAAAAAAGAATGGTTCTTTTCTCTCTCTTATATATATTGTTTCTTCTTTTTTTGGTATACAAGAGTCTAAGGAGAGAAAACGTGCGCTTAATTCTTCCTCGTATATAACCCGTCGTCTCTTGTCGAGTAAACGACTCACGGCGATAGACTTTGAATGCTTTTTATGCGACCGATGAAGGTTCAAGAGACAACTATGGTTAAAGAAAAAGATACGTGTAAGGAGACGTGTACGTAGTGAGTAGAGAGAGAACACGAGTTCGTCACGCATGATTAATTAAAAAAAGTAGAGGCGTGTATTGGTAGAACAACAACAACAACAACAACGACAATAACAACAACGACGACAACAACGATGATGGCAATGACGATGTAACGACGATGACAATGACGATGACAACGACGATGACAATTTATTGGCTTGATCGTTGATTTGCATTTCTGCTTTATAACGGTTGGTGCATTAATAATTCCACGTGGGGCTAACAGGTTAATCTCCGGCAATAAACGTCGTACGCGCGAATACGTAATTATACGCTTATACGTAACTAATGATCGAGATCGTGTAACAGAAGTAACGAACGACAGTATCGATAAATTATGCTGTTCTGAAATACGAGAGAAAAATAGGAGAGAGAGAGAGAGAGAGAGAGAGAGAGAGAGAGAGAGAGAGAGAACGATCGATTTAATCCGAGATGTTACTCTCGATATCGAGTTTATTATATCCCACTGAAATATTGATCTCCTTACAGATCATCTGTCATTTCTTATTTCGTTCTCTTCTTTTCTCTTGTTTTTTCCTTTCTTTCTTTATATCTTATTAACTTACTTACTTATTTTCTATCTTTCTTTTTTTCCCTTTCTTCTTTCTTTTTCTTTTTTTTTTCCTTTTTTTTTTTTTTTTTGTTCATTTTGCTTTTCGTTATGGCGAAAAGAATGAGAAACCGGTTTGCCAAGTATTCCAACATTTCTTTCCCATTTTATTCAATATAAATGTCGATATTTCGAGAATATCTCTCTCTCTCTCTCTCTCTCTCTCTCGCCTTGCCGATCGATCGATCAACAATTTTAATGTCTAATTTATTCTATCGATATTCGAATATATCCTTAACAAGCATCGAGATAAAGTGAATAATAACAATAACAATAACAATAATAATAATAATAATAATAATAATAATAATAATAACAATAATAATAATAATAATAATAATAACAACAATAACAACAACAGTAATAATAACGCGTTATTCGATTCTCTGGATTCCATTGTAGAAATTCCGTGAATATAGAAACTTTCGTTTATTAACTCGTGAGAACGCGTTATCCCATTGAACGATCTCTATGGTTTAATAATTATTTTTTTAAAGATATCTTTCTCTTTGTATTTCTTTCTTTCTCTCTATCTTATCCCTGTTATCTTTTATATTATAGCTCACTCGAAATTCATCTTCCTTCAATCGACATCGTAGAAAGACAACACAGCTTTATATAACGAATTTACTTTCGAATGATACGACGAAATCTAAGAGTAGTAGTAGTAGTAGTGTAGTAGTAGTAGAAGTAGTAATAGTAATAGTAGTAGTAATAGTGATAGTAGTAATAGCAGTAGAAATAGATGGTACTTTAAAAACGATAAATTCTTTTCGTTAATATTAAAATCATTTGATTTACATCTTGAATATACATATTTCGAAATGTTAAATTTATCATTCTTTATCATTCTTTATTAGAAGTGAGATAGAAATAAATAAATAAATAAATAAATATAGAAAAAGAACCGAGAGAGAGAGTTGGTCTTTGAAAGATTAAAGATTAAAGGATACGTACAGAAAGAATCGATAAGGAGCGACAGAGAGAGAGAGAGAGAGAGAGAGAGAGAGAGGGAGAGAGAGAGAGAGAGAGAGAACAAAAGAAAGCAAAAGAGATAGAAGGCAACTGATTCAAAAGAAAGGCTTGAATGCTAAGAAGAGTAAAATAATCAATAAGAGAGAGAGAGAGAGAGAGAGAGAGAGAGAAAAAAGAGAAAGTAATAAAACACGAGAGGGTACCGAGTCTCGACAGATTGGCCCGGTATTCGATGGAGAATTCGATGAATTTATGGATTTCCTAATCCGTCGTTATGGAGGAGGAACCCTTCGGGAACTCCTCCGGGAGAATCGATACTTTCTTGCTTCTGACGTGCGCGAAGCAACGTGCTTCGACTCGGAAGATAAAGAGAGATCGGACTTTGGTATTACATTGCAAGCCCTCGGGGAAAATCTTCGAGTAAGATCATATCGTGAGACTATAACGACGATAACGACGATGACGACGATGATGACAATGACGCGAATGATTCTTTGTTCTTTATCGTTTCTTTTTTCTTTTTTTCCTTTTCTTTCTTTTTTTCTTTTTCCCTTTTTTTCTCTCTTATCGTTTTATCGTCATAAGAAGAATGAATTTCAACGCTAAAAGAACATTATGAAATTTATTCTCCAATTGATTAATTCATAATGCTTAATTAAAAATTCTATCTATGTATATTATTGAAAAAAAAAAAAAAAAAAATATATATATATATACATATACTATTGAAAAATAAAATAATTGAGAAAGTAATAATCAGATCTTTTATGATAAAAAATGTTCTTTTAATATAATCACAAATAAATCGGTCGTTATTGAAATTATAAAAATATATTTTATTCGTGGAAAAGTATTTTGCAAAGGGATGAATAAAAATATTCCATTTATCGGTCTATTGAAAAATTTCATTCATTTTATATAGATACATGCACAAATAGAAATACAAAATTATTTATTAAGGTACGAGCATCAAGAAGAGAGAAAGGAGGATTGAATTCTTTTTGTATTTTTTTTCTTTTGTTTATTTTTTTTTCCTTTTTTCTTTCCCTCCCCCACACCATTTAATTACTCCAAAGCCGACAGAAAGAATATTGAAATAACTATTAACCAAAACGGAGATGGGATTAAATTCTCGCGACAAAAGGTAAGTGACAAAATCGAGAAGCTGTTGAATTATCGATCGATTTTAGGTCGAACTTCCGCTACTACGTACCTGCTTGTTATTTAATTATCATGATATACGCTTGAAGCACCCAAATGGACAGGGAGAGAGACGGTGGACGTCCGTTAACGATAGGACGGAACACGTCCGTGCTCGTTGTGGCATTCCCAATTAGCTATGATAAATTATACGAGATAAATTCGTCTCTCGCGTAAACTTCTCGTCGTTATTACCATTATTAGTACTGCCGGCTATCGTTATTATTATTATTATTATTACGATTGTGATTGTGAGTGTGATAATAATAATAATAATTATTATTATTATTTTTATTATTATTATTATTATTATTATTATTATCGTCATTGCCCATCAACGTTTCTATGACTATAATGGTTTTGAGTTCAAACGAATATTGAAGCTATCCGTGTAACTAAATATATATATATATATCAGATAGAATTAGATACGAATGTGTCTGAAAATGGTAGGAAAAGCGTTAATTTAATTAACGTGAAAAACACTAGTCTCGTGTTACCGGAAAATGGTGTAATACGCACCGGTAATGGATATTTCTCTCTCGGTGATTTTGCTTTGACACATCGTCACAGATCGGTTTTTCGAATATAACACTTGCAAATAATGAAATTAAAACAGGGTGGGTTTTATATATATATATATATATATAAAGAGAGAGAGGGAGAGAGAGAATGATAAAGAGAGATGGAAGAGAGAATTTCAATAAGATCGATTTTCTCTCTCATTCTCTCTTTCCCATTTCGCTTTTGCCTATGTAAATCCGTTTTCTCGTTAGGCTAATTCTACTCCGGTTTCGCTTTACAATCCTTTCCTATTATTTCTCCTGCTATTCGTCCAATGATATATCTGTATCTGATGATACTGAGTTCACGATAAACACATTGGTATAATGAATACCCTTCGGTAATTACATTTGATAAAGATTTTTTGACGTTTACTTTTTTCTCTCTTTTTTTTTTTTATTTATTTTCTTTTTCCCCCTTTTATCATAAATCCATATATAAAATATAATTTAATTTTGTCCATTTTAGTTTCTCTTTAATACTTGTCCAAGAGCTAATATATTATTTTCTTAAAAATTTCTAAAAGAAAAAAAGAAAGAAAAAAGAAAAGCAACAAAAGAAACGGAAAAAAAAAGAAAAAAGAATATATCATAGATCTCGGAGGATCAATAATTAGTATCGTTTGATAGGCTATTTTTATAAACAGATAAAATATCGTCATCTATCGTATAATCAAAATTAGAAGCTCGAAATTGGATAAAAAGCCGTCAATGAATTTTTTTTTAATAGGACGTTCGAATATTGTTTAATCATAGCATTGAAGGAGGTAAAAAGATAAAAAGAGAAGAAAAAAAAAAAGAAAAAAGAAAAAAAAACAGAAAAAGAAAAAAGATCTATCAAGCTGTGATAGGTCCTCACCTCCTTCGGTCTCATGCCAAACGATACCCTCGAGCGTGACCGATGTGCCAGGCTCACAGGGTCCCAAACATTCAGGCTCGGTAATGGTCCCCACGCTGGTCCCAACGCAAACGTCGGACATGTCCTGAAACACAAACAGAAGTTGGCGTATCGATGTGAGCTACGATTAAACTTTATGGTACCATGACTGTAATAGATGTCGCTTTGTTCAGAGGTTTAAGTGGTTTTGTTTAGGGGCTTTCTGCGGTTCGTAGATCGTCGATCAAGAGTGGGAGAAATAGGGGAAGAGAGAGAGAGAGAGAGAGAGAGAGAGAGAGAGAGAGAGAGAGATGATGGGGTAAGAGAAGGTGGAGAAGGGGAAGGAGGAGGAGGAAAAGCTGGAGGAATGGGAGTTTATACACACGGACTATGTGTAATAGGATCGAGAGAACGATGAACAAACGCTCGTGAGTTCGAGCCATGGCTTTAAAAGCAATTAGAGGATATCTCTCACCAATTAACGTTAACGCTGCTGTCTTTTCTCCTTTCTAGCGAACGGAAAGCGACTTGCAATGGGTACGTGATTGCACGCGGATTCCGTGTGCACGCGTAATTCGACAAAATCAAAGGAGTTATCTCTTTCTTTTTCTCTTTCTATTTATTTACCTTTCTCATATATATGTTCTTCGTGCGTATATGCGTGTGTGATTTATTTAGTAATCCTGGGAAAATTCACGGCTACTAATAGAGATAACCAATATTCTTCATTAACGAACGATGTTTATCGAATATACGAGTTTTTTTAAAAATGAAAGATATATATATATATATATATATATATATATATATATAGAGAGAGAGAGAGAGAGAGAGAGAGAGAGAGAAAGAGAGAGAGTTTATATATAAGCTTTGCGAAAAGTAAAGTTCGAAGGTTAAAAAATATCACGAAAGGAAAAGGGCAAAGGAAGAAACTATAGTGTGTAGAAACTGTAGGAAGAAAGTATATCGAACGTGTCTCTTAGTTATAACATGATAAGGTAGTGGTTTAAGGGAGATCGGGGAGAGACAAGGGAGAGAATCCGTTATGGCGTTGACGTGAAGAGAAGTGAGAAGGGATGGAAAGGGGAAAGAGAGGATAAGGGAATAGAGAGAAGGGGGGGGGGGGAAAGCAGCCATAGTCTCACCGCGGAATTACAATGGCAGTTTGAAATGCAAATCGCAAAATTTATGCTTGGCTTCCATAATTACAGAAGCGGCCTGCATTATCTTTCATAATGTACATACAATACACGCGAACCAGCCGACGTAATCGCATCGTTATTACGGCACGAAACTATTTCGCTGTTCGCGCCGCATGACGTTACTATGACGGGACTCAAATGAGTGAGTTATACACACATACACACAAAGAGACAGACAGACAGATAGAGAGACAGAGTGAGAGAGAGAGAGAGAAAGACAGACAGATACATATATATATATATATATATATATATATATATATACATATATATGAGAGATAGATGGCAAAATGTACGTGAACGTTTAACCGCTGAGTTTGCGAGCGCGTGCGAGTGAGAGAGATGAAGAAGGATGAATGTAGAAGATAGGAGAGAAACAGAGAGAGAAAGAGAGAGAGAGAGAGAGTGAGAGAGAGAGAGAAAGAGAGAAAGAGAGAAAGAGAGAGAGAAAGAGAGAGAGAGAGAGAGAGAGAGAGAGAGAGAGAGAGGTGAGATGTTTGCAACTGACTGAGAATAAATAGAATCCGACACGATGTATTACGTGTTACGAAGATGTTGATGTTGTTAGAACAACATTAGCATGCCTGACAAATGTAAGAGCGACTCTCATAAAAATAGGTTTTCATCATTATTAAGAAATAATTGATTTGTCAAAATTCACAAATAAAATCATACTAAAAATATCCTATAATTGTGATCCTATTATTAACGTGAAATATCTCATAAAATTTGATTTAAAACGAAGCGAATCTCTGATACGCCAGAAATGAAACGATATATAATAATGGATGATTTAATTCGGTCTTTGACATTATTTTATATTTGAAGTTTGTTA